>NC_052503.1:77366970-77666970 GCF_016617805.1 Bactrocera tryoni
TCAGCGGCGCAGAGTGCGAAAGCCAAGGAGGCGACGAGCAGGATTTGTAGGAAACGTGCCATTTTTTGAAGGATGTATGTGCTTTACTGGGTGGAAAATACCAAGTACTGATACTATTTGCTCAGCAGTTCAGGCTTTTATACTAATTATTGCAATTTAACGCAGAAGCTTTGGTTTAGGTAAAACACTGACGAGTACACTAACGCCTTATTAATATTTAATGTTGCATTTACTTGTCTACGCTATCAGAGTTTTCAATTCTTGCTTCATTTTTGATTTTTTTTATTGCTTTGCTTGAATATTCGTTATTATCCACCAACAACTGTAATTGCAGAGTTATCATTGAGCTTATGATTTTATATTCAAATTATTGTTATCGTGCTTATTTCCATGAACAATCGCAGCACATAGAATAGTTAATAGTTGTTTAGATTTGTTGTTGTATGAAGTATTTAATTCATTTTGCTTTGGTTGAAATACACTTACAGTTATTTTGTGGTAACTGTCTGTAGGTTACTTCAGTTTGAATGAAGAATTTCTGTAAGGGAATTAATAGTGATGAGTGCAGAAAGAATAAATTACTGAATGTAACAACAATTCTTTTTTCTGTTCTTGAGCTTCAACGTAATGTACTTATTAGCCTTGACATTGTCATAGTATCGGAATCGTGATCGGTCGTCTAAACTGCGAAAAAATGAAGGACATGTTGCTGAAAACTGTTGGAAATGAACTGAGGCGGTGACGTAATGGCTTCCACTACTTAGCTTAAAAAAGCTGCTATGATCACGGCTAATTTCTGAGAGAATTCCAAATCATAGGTTAGAGTTAGGTTAGGTCGTAAGGTTGTTGTTAAACGATAAATCTCACTAAGGCGGATGTTCGTTTTGATGTTAGGGTTAGACTAGGTTGTAGGGTTGATCTTAGTCGGTAGATCTCACTGGGACAAATGTTCGTTCTTTGTGCTAGAATTAGTTAGTTGATCTTAATTAATGGATCTCACTTGAGCAAATGTTCGTCCTTTGTGTTAAAATTAGGTTGGGTGGTTGAATTGATACTAATCGATGGGTGGAAAATCCGGAGAATAGAACAGAAAATTACAAGATGATTCCACCCTGCCTTCTTTCGTACAATTTTGACAAAAGGGAGCCGACAAAATACTCGAGAACACCTACATATATGGCGAGCACGTAGTTCGGTAGACCACTCGGATGAAGTTTTGGTATGGATGCCCTCCCCAGCAAAATCATCGGCTTTGCAGTTTCTAGCGATTTCGCTGTGGTCGGACACCCATACAAGTCTAATATGGAATAAGCTTGATGCTATTACTAACGAGGCAATGCCCGCCTTGATAAGTTTTCAGCGCACGGTCGGCGAGCTCAAAGTTAGTATAGACACTTCTCTGAAGAAAAGTGAGCTTTCTACTGCGTCTACTGTTGTCTTGATGGCAGTCACCTCCGCTAAAAAGACGTTACAGTCTGGTAATCTGAAACAAAAGTTGATGAAGAGCTCACTGCAACTCCTTTCTAACGGCTTCGCTTTGCCACAATGCGATGCATTGTTTAAGATTGTAACCACCTGTTTCCCTCAATCTTATAGTAGCCTTCATCGCAAAGCATATAAAAGCTACAGGTGTCGTATGAGTCTTTGAACACTCTCCAGCAGCTTAGCTTGTGTGTTTTTTATGAGTGACTCCACCCGACAATGACCTCTTAAAACATTACTAATTAGCTACGATTTCTTAGAGCCAGGAAATCACTATTGGTTAGAGGCCCACATCTTCTATAACAACTTCCTTTCAAGGATAAGCTTTAGGTATTTTGCCCTGTCCACCGGTTGAAGAAGAGAGCCTCCTAACAAGTAAAAAGTAACATCAGGAATTTTGTGTCTGAAAGCTAAAAAACCTGCTCAGTTTTATTTATGTTGTTGTTGTAGCGGCAGAAATTTGCCCAGTTGACAGTCCTCGGCCAGATGAAACCCCAGCTTCGTTCGTGAGATGTTGAAGGCCCCATCGATATCAAGGAAGTAACCAACAGCATAATTTGTACCTATAAAGGCTTTTCTCGCCATAACACAACCGAGTGCAAGGCAGTGTCGATTGATCTGTCTTTGATGCAGGCAAGCTGAGCCCAATACCATTGTCTCAACCAAAGGCAAACGGTTTATCTAGAGGGCTTTTGATACTGAATGAGGTTTGAAACAGGGAATCTCTATGACTTCTTTGAAGTTGGAGTATTAGAAAGAAGTTTGAGTGTTAATACGGATTCATCCGAAATCCCTATAGTGAAGTACTGCAAATCATTTCTTTCACACATGAATAATATTACCGAGGCTCATGTACTCAAATGGTTTCCTATTCGTAGAATATTCCAGAAATTTCCTTATTTTCCTTCCCAAATACTTCAATTATATAGATTTCTTTCGTTCGCTTTGTATATTTCTCTTTATTATCAGTCTAAAAAATTCTTTAACAACACACACTTTTATATCCTAATTTTAATTGTTAACAATTTTCTATGCTACCGTATCTAATATATAATCGCCTTTGGGATCTACTTAGATTTACACATTTTTACCACTGTTGCAATTGGCCAGCGGTGTAGTAGAAAATGGGGCGTTGTTGTTGTTGAGCCGCAAATTGTTGAGGAACAAAGAACTGTTGTTGTGGCAATTGTTGCAGACGAGCTGAGCGAGCTTTGGTCGCAACCTTGGCTTTAACAATTTTGGCCGATTTAGCGGAGGTGGCACGAGCACGAATGGGAGCACGCAACTTAGCTGGGCGAGCGGATTTGCGTGCGTTGATGCGGCGACCGAAAGTCAAACGTGCAGATTCGATAGCCTCCTCCTCAGCGGCTTGTTCCTCTTCTTCCTCAGCGACGGTGGCTTCGATTTCTTCAGCGGGAGTAACTTCATTGACAACTGGCACATCCTCAGCCTCTGGTGGGCCATAGATAAGGTCTGGTTCGTGTTCGCCTTCAGCCTCATCGGCGAGTGCGGGTTCATCAGCTTCTTCTTCAACTGGTGCCTGCTCGGCTGGAAGCTCAACATTCACAGAGACATTTACGGCACCCTCTGGTACAGCTGGTGCTTCAACGGGTACCTCGGGAGCGGCAGCGGCGGCAGCTTCATCGAATGGAATCTCTGGTATCAGTTCCTTGGCGGAAGGGTATGGGGTTACAGCAGCTTCCTCAGCGGCTTCTTGACGTGCCAAGAAACGGCTACGTTGCTTGGAGAGTTGTAGGCGCCCATTGCGGCCACGGAAACGTGGCGCTTCAGCGGCGCAGAGTGCGAAAGCCAAGGAGGCGACGAGCAGGATTTGTAGGAAACGTGCCATTTTTTTGAAGGATGTATGTGCTTTACTGGGTGGAAAGTACGAAGTACTGATACTATTTGCTCAGCAGTTCGGGCTTTTATACTAATAAAATTAATTTATTGTAAAAGCGTTTGATTTTCGCCTAGCAGTAATGACCTTAAAAGTTCAGAAAACACCTTATTAATATTTAATGATTACTCACGGTACGCCATGCCGTAATTTGAAGCTCTGCTTTCGAATGTGTATTCGTTCAAATGGTGTGCATTTGCATATTCTTCATGTCGCTTTTATTCTGCTTTGCATCGTGCTAAGCAGTGTATGTTTCAGATAAATTGGTATACTAGTTTTAAGCCATGATGATTATTAGCCAAATTTTGAGTCCAGTTGCAATAAATTAGATTACATTATTGTCATGAAAATTTTCAGAGCATTTTCAGAAGTGTTTCTTATATCTTCTTTCAAAGGTTAGGTGCAAAGTTTATATTGTAAACAGGCGCGAACAGATCATTGCTAGGCTATCAAAATAATATCAAGCAAGGAAGTAGAAATTTATCCAATCAGTAAGCCGGATGGAAAGCATCCACCTGTAACCTGTGGAAGCGGTAAAGTATTTGGGGTTCGTCATAAAGATATTAATGCGGCTTAGTTAAAGACTGGTCGGCAAATTGCCTTGTAAGTTGCCAGCAACGTCACTTTGTTCTTTCCCCATGTGCTGCTGGCTAGCGACTTGATAATTTTGTAGCGACTATGTACTTTGGCAATAACCGCGGTCGTGTGAAGAGTAAAGGAGCACCGAGTGTTAGGGTTATTGACATTATTATCGTCAAGTCTGTAGTCCTTCGTCCAGTGTGTGAATATGGTCGCTGTGGATTTAGTGGGAAGTGTGTTAGGTTCCGTGCAACGAGAAAGGTCGGTGAGATAGCCGTTTACCTTTGAGCACATCGATTCCATTGGCCGACGTTATTAGCGGGACTTTCGAGATGTAGATGTTAAACAATAACGTGGAGAGGACACTACCCTGTGAAACTCCTTGTTTAATTCTTCTCAGTTTTGTGTTTTAACCTGAAAATAGTATAGACGATTGACGGCCGCTCAGGTAGTTCATGGTCCACCTCTTCAGTCATGAAGGGAGCGTAGTTTTTTCGATGTCCTCAAGTAGCTTTTGACAAGTCCAACGAAGGTCGTTCTCTCGCTGGGTGGTTTCTAGTTAAGGCCACGAACTATCTGGGAGTTTATGACGCTAAGTGCTGCAGTGGTACTGTGCTCTTTTCCGAAGCCATGCTATGCTGTTGTTTTACCAAGATCAGGTGTGTTTAAAGGTTGGGAGTAGTAAGGCCTCATCAAGGAATGCCTTACCTCGTTATCAATGGGTTCATTCGTTGTCGCAAGATGCTTTTGTTCGAAGATCGAATGTACGAGATCAGTCAGACTGGCTTCTCCCTAGTTTTGGGGGCCATTGCCCTATCGTCATCTATGCTGTCAGGTTGGGAATTTTACTGGACGCAGAAACTGTATGGGGGTAAATGAGGTAAACCATTTTAACACTTCTTTCTTGATTATCCAACGTATCTCGTATCAAGGATTAACACTGGGGAGTTCACACTGTCAGATATCCCACCAGGATGGTTGGGATAAAAATTAAACGCCTGGGCAATATTGTATTGGTCACAAGGCGCTTTGCTGACTTATAAGATCGAATACAAGAGTTTTTATGGATTCGCAAAGGACTCCATATATTAGTTCAAGGGCGATCTAGATTTGCCATCAAACCTAGCCTAATTTATTATATATGGTCTTGAGATAATTTAGACGGTGGGTCCTCGTAATGTGGTATGGCATAGTTTCTAAAATATAATAGCCTCTGGAACCCAAATGGATGAAGTCAGATCTCCTCTTCCCCTAACCAATGTAATACCCAATTTTGCTAGCGCTGCTGGGGCCAATACATTAGAACGCTTCCTGGAATGTCTAATGTTTCGATATCTCGTAAACGACATATATAATCAGTTACCATCATGAAAAAAACCAAAATATGTACATACTTCTTATATTCCAACTTTGTCGACCCATAAATTTGACCACATTAGCCCATTTACAACACAACAAACTTAATTCGCTTTTATTAGGTTTCTTTTTATTTTCAGTCTAAAAAAATCTTTAACAATTCTTACATCTGTTTCTATTTTTAATCTTAATGTTAATTGTTAACAATTTTCTATACCCCACAGTATACTTGTAGTAAACTCATAATACCGATTGTATTCCCACCACCTTCTCCCAGAAAATTTATTTAGAATGTAGGTGTCTTTACCATTGTTGCAATTGACCAGCGGTGTAGTAGAAGACAGGTTGTTGCTGTTGTTGAGCCGCAAATTGTTGAGGAACAAAGAACTGTTGTTGTGGCAACTGTTGTAGACGAGCAGAGCGAGCTTTGGTCGTAACCTTGGCTTTAACAATTCTGGCGGATTTAACGGAGTTGCTACGAGCACGAGCTGGAGCACGCAACTTAGCTGGACGAGCGGATTTGCGTGCGTTGATGCGACGACCGAAAGTCAAACGTGCAGATTCGATAGCCTCCTCCTCAGCGGCTTGTTCCTCTTCTTCCTCAGCGATGGTGGCTTCGATTTCTTCAACGGGAGTAACTTCATTGACAACTGGCACATCCTCAGCCTCTGGTGGGCCATAGATAAGGTCTGGTTCATGTTCGCCCTCAGCATCGTCGGCAAGCGCGGGTTCATCAGCTTCTTCTTCAACTGGTGCCTGCTCGGCTGGAAGATCAACATTCACAGAGACACTTATGTCACCCTCTGGAGCAGCTGGTGCTTCGGGTTCAACGGGTACTTCAGGTGCAGCAGCGGCGGCGGCTTCATCGAATGGAATCTCTGGTATCAGTTCCTTGGCGGAGGGGTACGGCGTTACACCTGCTTCTTCAGCGGCTTCTTGACGTGCCAAGAAACGGCTACGTTGCTTGGAGAGTTGTAGGCGTCCATTGCGACCACGATAACGTGGCGCTTCAGCGGCGCAGAGTGCGAAAGCCAAGGAGGCGACGAGCAGGACTTGGAAGAAACGAGACATTGTTTGTGAATTGTTTTTAGTTGCTGTACCGTAGTTAGGTAACTGTGAACTGATATTGATTGTAGGAAATACTTGTGTTTTTATAGGTACAAGCGAAGTTTTTATTTCACAGGGTCTTATCAAAGGCCTTATTAAAATGTAATTACATATTTTGTTGGCGTTTGCTTTTGGCTGCATGCTGTTTAATTTAATTCGTTTTTCATTTAACTAATTTAATATGTTTTTTTGCTGAGACTTGTTTTCATTTATTAATGCGTTTTGCCTTTAAGTTTTCGACAGTGTTCTTGACTTCGACTGAGGGGCACATGCGCTACATGCAATGCATAATTGAGCCCACTAAGTCGTCTAAGTTCAATTGTTAGGCGCCACAAGCGCAAAGAATTGCCTTCTTTCCGATTAAATCGATTAATTTTGTTCATTTTTTGCATTTGTTGCTTATATGTTTCCTAATAGTGCTGCAGTTCTGCTCGCCGTTCGGTGCGTACGTGACGTGTCGACGTCGGAAATGCTCTAATCATAATTCCAGCAGCAAACCGCAACTTAGACGCACACATGCAAGCTCACATACCAGCAGCAATCAACATTGCTTCCTCTTCTTTTTTTCTTTTCCTTTGTCAACCCATATTCGCCTTTGATTCAGCCAATCGCTGCTCTTGTCATGCATTAATTCCAAACACATTTCATATTTATACGAGTTAGCGTACACAAAAAAATGATTCCGCCAACACCGAACTTCATAAAGCGCCGCTAGATTGCTCATTCTGTTGTTAGTTAAGTCATTAATTTCATATTTAATGTTGCTCACTTGCTCCTGAAACGACGCCACTTATCGAACATGCGTCTGTATGTGTGTTTAAATTTTTGTCGACGTGCTCAAAATTTCTGTGAATGCATTCAGCGCGTCCATCGCAGTCGCGTTTGGTGGTCACACTTAGGGACTGCGTCCCCTGTGAGTTACAAGCAATTATTTCTGCTGTGAGTTCGATTGTTTGGTGGAAAATGTGATTACATGAAAATCTGGATTACTATATAATCCACGTAGGGGTTTACAGAGAAAACCAAACCAGTGTACAGCCCAATGACAGAAGTGACTAATCACTCTTATAGCATAGCGCCGATTCAAGCTTTGAACTCACTAACTGTACTTTGAAGGCTGCTAAAGGAATGCCCAAGTTCATTCTAAATAACATTGAGTCACTTTGTGTTAAGATTAGTATGGGTGCCAAGTTACAGCGTAATCGCAGGTAACTGTTAGGTTGGCAAGCTGGCAAGAAAAGGCTATCAAGCCTAGTTATCAGTAGACTGTGAACGGGTCGGTGCTCAATACCTCGTATTTTGTACTACTGTATAGCTGGGTTTCGTGTCAGCTTGGTATACGCCCTTTGGCCCAAAATCGATCGTAAGAGATTCAGTCCGCTCTTTTCTTTCAGTAGGGCTAGCCTTTTTATAGTTGTGGGGCTCCAACGAGCCATTCCACTAGTGACAGCCCCGCTGTTTGGTTGACAATCTTACCACATGCCAGCTGCATTAGCTATATGGAAGAAAAGGAGGTGCTAGCGTCTCAACACTTCACGCGGCTAAGCAAATAGTTACTAGTCACAAGACATTTTGAGAACTCGATAGTATATGAACGGATGCAGGAGTTCCATTGTTATGGCTTTACAAAGGATAGGATAATAAAATATAGTAGTCCAGGTGTCATCTCTGGATCAGCCATCGATCCTTACCGAATTGTTGAATTTCAGCGTATAAATTAAGTTCCTAGGTTTGACCATCTATAACATAAAAGGATATGAAAACTGTGAAGGCAGAAGCTCATAACCTCCAAACCCATGGGTGGATTGCAGTAATTTTGCAGTGCTTTACTTTTTATAAACTCTATTTGAGTTTGTTTGAAGCGCATGGTTCTAGATAGTGTAGCAGTGCGTTTAGAAAAAGCGGCACTTGCATCTTTGTTAAATATTTGGCTGGGCTTCTTCTCCACTTACTGGCGTGTATACGCATTTTTTAAATGTCGACAGAATGGACTTTGTTTTTTATAAGAAGCATGTTTAGCAAAGATCGATTAGGTTATCTTTTCTGTAAGTATGGTGTCTAGTTCAACCTATAACTCAACGAGTGGTCGGATCCAAAGAGGTGATTTGGCGCCTGATGCCAAAGCAAACATATTTTATGTAGGGTACACCAATAACTTCAGCCTGCTGAGCGAAAGTCACACACCAACACCAGGAGATGACGAACCCGGTTCCCCAGTCGATGAAGTAGATGTTTTATTGCCCTACTAGGAAATTTGAAATTTCTCAGCTCATCAGCTTCTTTGTGGGATATGGTCCTATAAAAGCATGTGCGATGATTGGACCCTAGGTATGCTTTGCACTTCTTCTCCGAAGACTTCACAATCTGTAGAAGACTAAACAATTATTTTAATATTTACGCCAGGTAAAGGAAAATTTATGTTAGCTTTTGAAACACAAAACTGTCTGGAAAGGTATAAAACTCCTGTCCTCGCCATGCTTTACCTTTCTCACGAACAACGTGCTCTTGGGCAATTCTTTTGCTTTAAGGTAAAATCAATCAGGATGGCAGATTAAACGTGACCTTTGCCACAAACACTTCACATACATCAAAGTGGCAACAACAAAAACATCTATGGAGTTCACGCAAACCGTGGTATTTGCGAACACACCTGCTATTCAATGAATATTTTTGCGCAAAAACTGCTGCTGAGCCGAACTGGCCCCAAAGCTCGCCGCTCTAGTATACTTTGTTTAAGCTGGCGCACACAGCACTACACTTTAAATCATCGATTGCGGCGAAAGAAACGTAGCCTCACCTACATAAAGCAGCCTCGCCCATCAAGTGTCACTGCCACAACGTCGTTGCTTTAGGCTGAAGCCAGCTGGCTGCTGGAGCCCTCTGCACAGCCAGGCAGGTGTGCGTGTGACACTGTGACAGTATGTCTCTTTGCAATACGTCAACATAATCTTAGGTGAGTAATCTGGCACCTTTTTCACTGCCACTGCCACTGCTGCTGCCATAATGTCACAGGGCGCTGCACCATCGGGGCATAGTTCAGCTGCAACCGGCAGTTGCAGCAACAACCGCCCGCACACCGTTGAAAATCCGTCATTTTCATTATAGCTGTTGCGGTGGCAACTTTACGAAGTTCGGTCGTAAGAGAGCGCCGTGTGGGTGGGGTAGTTAGTGCCAAGATGTAGTGAGAATGATATGCAACCTTTTCAACTCAGCTGCGTTATCGGCTGCCACAATCGTGCTTTTGTCTAGCTGCTTCCTGGGACGACTAAACGGTATTTGGTGTGAACACTGGGCGTAAAGGCTTGGCTAAACAAAATCGGGTTCTCTATCACAAGAATATATGTATAAAAGCGAGTAAGCGTTGCTTCTTATTGATTCAATGTCCGTCAGCTTGTTTGTTAAAGATAAGGGTTTGCAGCCGAGAGGACCAATTATCGACCACGACGGTCGTCTCGCTCCTATATACGTAGACAAGCGGTGTAAAATCGCACGATCTTGGAGGCCACGCCAGACTTTGTGGCCGGCTTCATTTTTAAAGAAATATTGAGCAATGATACTCTCTTCCCATAAAGCACATCAAACAGTGACTTTTTGGGGATGTACGTTGTCTCAATAATGGCTTGCTTATTTTCCGAATTTTTGACGAACTTGATAATCGTTCGTCTTCAATTCTTGCACGATATTGATTTTGTAAGCCCGAAAACCAATATTCTTCCGCAAAATCTTCTATAAAGTTGATGGGCACAGCTCCAATCATTGAGCGCGATGACGGGTGGGCTTATTCGGGTCTTCTTTGATACTGTGCTTTACAGCACTAGCATAGAGTTAATGCGGTGCGAAGCCGATCTATAGTTATTCAAGTACTGCAGTTGTAGCGGTTGTTTGGTTGCATTGGTTGCAGCTTTCAGCGTGGTTCTCACCTTCTAACGGTAAGCTGAGGACACGTACTGACTCGACGGGTTCGGACTATATAGAGAAGGGTGTTAGATGAGTGGGGTTCGCTGGGTATGCAAGGAGGTGGTTGCAGTTAGGTAAGGACTCTTTACACGCTAGCTATACTTTTGGTATATCGAGGTCGAGAAGTCTAGAAAAGTAGCAGTTTAACGCGTTAGAGTATCCAGCACAAAATTGCGCAAGGATTACTCTAGATTCTTGGGTCAACTCCAGCTCTTCTTCTGTAATGGATGGTTTTTAGACTCAAAGTATGCCATTTACTAAGAGGGAGTTAGTGAAATTGTTGATGACTCCACTGTGAATGGCGGTCAGTGACTGTCTAAAGTTAGTTGCGTCTGGAGTCTGGTAAATCTTTTCTTTGATGTCGTCGACGTAGTCAAATAAAGACTTCTTTATATTCCTAAAAGGCTGCTCTACCTCAAGTAGATGACTGCGTGGATGACTTCTGCCTAAAAGTTCCAGCGGAACCGACTTAGAAAGGAGCTCATTATGTTGCTTGACCGGAGTCTCGTATTACAGGGTCTGCTTTGCGATTATGTCGACCGAATGTTGGACGTGGTGCATAACAAACCAAACTTAATAAAAACTCAGCAACAGTTGTCGAAAAGACCGACTCCTGACAACCGTATTGCCTACTTAAAAATCACAAGTCTAAGAAAAACGGTCGATATACAGACGCGCAAGCTTCTGATAGAGTAAGACTGTATCTAAACTCAGCGCTTACTTTCTTCTTCCTGCACACAATTACAACTCAACCGAGCAGCGAAAGAAGTAGACAAAGAGTTGCTCCTGAACGTATTGACAACTAACGGTACTCAACGTAGTAGCCACAAAGAGCTTTTGTTCCGGCATTCACCATATGCAACAACTACTCGTCCACGCTTTTGCGAGACCTAGCCTTTTGCGAGACCGGTCACCAGCAGCAGCATATCATTGCATGCATAAGCATGTGTGGATATGTATTTTCCGACACCGTCAAACATTTCAGCGCAGTTTAGTGGGGATTTATTGCCAAAGCTTGTTGTCAGTGTAAATTGACCGTGGCACAAGTCTCCGTCATTGTCCTGCTAGCGGCGGTGCGAGTAGGCGTCCCCGCACTGAAGGAATTTAAAAGTTTGCAAATCTCAAATACCAAATTGGTGTAGTGCCTGAATTTCATTGCGGGGGACAACGAAGCGTGACGAAATGCACATATCCGCTTACCGATGCGTATGAGCTGCGTGAAATGCCTCGGCACCACCAGCAGCTGTTGCATTTGTAATTTCGCATAGAACAACAGTTAACGCATACAAATAACGGACACTTACTCACTTTACCCACTTCGTACGCACACTACGGCACCTACGCCGTAAGCGGCTTATACGCAATGCACTTACAAGCCGAACAACTCGAACAAATGAGCCAATTACATGAGAATTTTAGTGTCGGAATGAATGCAAAGTAATGCGAGTGTATTTATGAAAAGTCTAACTGAGTGCCACTGGCATGCGCCAACACTTAACAGTAAACATATGTTGCAATTTTGCTTTTTTTGCTGAAGGAGCTAATATTTAGTTTATTTTTCATTTCATATTTTTTTTTGTATAAGCAATGCACATGTATATTTGTGTTGTTGTAATTTAAATTAAAAATCTTTTCGAAAGCCGCAAGAAGCTTGTGTGTTAAAAATTTCAGTTCACCTCTCCTTCCGCCCACAGTGCTGACGATTAACAGAGCTAAAGCGCACCCATTGCTTTGCATGTGGGCCAACAGGCCGTATGAGTGATTGTTTCGGAAAGGATTTGGTTGCGGTTACCTGTTGGTTTTTGGTTGCTACAACGGCCGACAACTGAGGCAATGTTTACAAATTATGTGGTGCAACGGAAGTCGGTGATTTGCTGGTTTATTACCCACCATACATTTGCTGACCACTTGTGGGCAAGCGAATAATTTTCGGTTTTTGCTGAGGCACAAACACTCAATCTGAATTTTGTATCTGGTTAGATTTTTGAAAATATTTCTTACGCTAAGTGCTCTCGTATGAATGTTATTAAATTGTTTCACAGATATATTTTTTTACTTGGAAGCTTTGTTGAGAAAGAAGTGGAGTTCGCCCATTATTAATTCTATGTCTTGCACAGGCTACATTAGTCCTTCAGTTTTGAAGATATCGATCTGAAATTTTACACACTTCCTTTTCTCCCCAAGAAACTGTTTATTTGTCGGAATTGCCGATATCGGACTACTATAGCATGTAGCTGTCATACAAACTGCACGATCAAAATCAAGTGCTTGAATGGACAACTTTTTGAGTTAACGAGGTATCTTTAAAAAGTTTGGTTCAAATTATTTTTTTAAGCAACGCTGTAATCCCCGCAAAAATTTTCTAGATCGGACCACTATAGCATATAGCTGCCATACAAACTGAATAACCAAAATTAAGTTCTGGTATGAACAACTTTTTTATTTAAAGGGATATCTTCACGAAATTTGCCATATATTACTGTAGGAGATAATGGTACAATACCTGAACAATTTTTCCAGATTGGACGACTATAGCATATAGCTGCCATACAAACAGAACAATCAAAAGACAGTTCCTGTAATGAATTTTTTTGTATTTTTGAAGCATTTTCTAGCTTCGGTTGTACCGTTTAACGTTTATTTTTATTTTTTGTTCTGCTTTTGCTAAAACCCTACTCGTCTGTCGATACAAACGAGTTCTCAACGCCTTAGCGCTTAACCAAAGTTTATAAGAAAGAAAGATTATTCTCTTCACCCAGCAAACTGCTCATCCCCATTGTCAGCAGTCATTTATGAACCTCAAATAAAACGTTAATGTGCCTACAAATTTCCATATAAATCAATTAAGAGTACGCTCGAAAGAATTTATGTCAAAAGTTGTGCCACAATTTGCGGTTAATAGTGTCTTTATTTAACCCACTTAGCTTTGCGCAAAGCAACGTGCGCCCTCAACCCCTCAAAGACAGCGAAGAGCACTCAAAGCGAATGCAACTAACTGGCGGGCAAAGCAAGCCGGCAAGCCACATAAATCTCGACCGTCGTCGTCAGCGTCGCGACGACTGATGGCCCAAAATGCTTTTTAACCTTTCCGCATTTGGCATTTGGCACATAATCAACACGTGGTAACATTTACAATTAGGCGCAGCGCCAACACGGCGGCCCAGCAGTGATATATAGTATACTAGCATACATTTGTATATGATATTGTAAAAATCGGCGTGAAAAACTGTAGCAAACTGCAACATGAAAAAGTGTACGTGAAATTAATGAGTTAAAGGCCAAAAGAAATAACCTGCCAGGGAAGCCAGATCGGCAAGCGGGTAGACATATTCAAATAAATCTCTGCTTTTTTCGCGCTGTTTGGGTTTTTTTGTTGGCGCCCTGACATTAGTCACCGTGCCGCAACTGACTGACAGCCGGTTGAGCGCCGTGGCGCAGGGCAGTTGAAAGGCGTTAGTTACGCTTGCTGTGCAAATATGCGCATTAATTTTATTTAAAAGATTAAAAAATCCGCTTTATGCTACAAAAGCTACCCCCAACCCGCGCGCATTAGAAACGTTTTTTGTACTAGCGTCTAGTTGGCGTCTCCATGCGCCTTTATGCTGCGAGCCATTTGAAAAAGTGTGAGAAATAAAAAATTTTCGCGTTTTTCGAAGAGCTTCCGGTGCAGAAATTGCGGTTACCTTGAGCGTGTTTTACAATTTTAAGCCGCACAGTGGAGCGCACTTATAACAAACCACACGAGAAGGAAAGTATAGCTTCGCCTCAGCCTATATATACATATGTCTATATTTGTCTATATTTCGAATATCAGCTGATTTACTGGAAATCCGCTTTCTTCTTTATATTAGGTACACAATTTTTTTGTAATACATTCGTACCCTCATTCAGTGCCCACTGAGTGGACTATATCTCCAACTTAACGATGCTTAACACACTTGAGAGGAAAGCATCGAGCACTTAAAAGAAAGCATCGGTTGCCTGCTTAGTACAGCTGCAGAGCATCTATTGATAAAATATGGGAACTCTTAACAAAGTTTAAGCTTTGCCTCTATGAAACCATACTAAGTTCTGCGGAATGTTCTACGAAATTTTTGTATAGTGAAAGGCGCTACGCGAAATCCAACGCAGAATAACTCTTGCCAACAGCTACTTCGGACTGAGTAGGCAATTGAGAAGTAAAGTCCTCTCTCGATGAAGAAAGACCAAATTCTACAAGCCACTCGTCATCACCGTCGTGTTATATGGTGCAGAGACATGGATGATGACAACATCTGATGAGACGACGTTATGAGTTTTCGAGAGAAATGTGCTGCAAGCGATTTATGGTCCATTGCACATTAGAAACGACGACTACCGCAGTCGATAGAATGATGAGCTGTTCCTTAGATGACATGACATGACGACATGACCGTCCGAATAGATGAAAACCCTTCAGCTCTGAAAGTATTCGACGAGGTATACGCCGGGGTAGCAGAAAAAAGGGAAAAGCTCGACTTCGTTGAAAATATCAGGTGGAAAAGGTCTTGGCTACACTTGAAAACTCCAATTGACGCCAAACAGAAGAACGTCTGGCGAGCTGTTAGGAACTCTGCTATAACCGCGTAAGCGGTGTCTACGCAATAACCAAGTTTGGAAAAAAGATGAGATAGTATCTTCTCAACACTTCCTCCTCAAATGTCCTCTTTTTGCCAGATCAAGACAAAAACACCTAGGATCTCATAATTTAAGACATCGAGATGAAATAGCGGAAATATAAAGCAAGTTTGTGATATGTTTCGGGTAATTTGCCGATAGCTGACTTCAGTCAGGACTGTGCATATTAGTCTAAGTGTGAACCCCCCAACTTGCCAAGAGATCAACCATCTAACCTAACCCTACCCACTTAGGATGGTGAGCATTATTTCTTTTACTCCAGCCCACTGTGCGGGCACAATCACAGGAAACACACAATTAATGACCACAAGTTGAGGAAAACTGAAGCGGGTAAATTGAAACTCTAAAGCATAAAGTGTAGAAAGCGTTTAATCACGATTTTTATCTGCAGAAAAAATGTCGGAATCGCAAAGAAAAGTTGAATATGTGTTTTGTTGTACATCCACTTGATATTTATTGTCTCTAGCTAACATAATTATTATTTTATTTTGCTCTTCCTTTCTTATGATAGACTTTAGGTTAGCTTAAATTAACGGTATTGCATTTACAAATCCACCTAATTTATATTGGTTAAGAGAGTTCAAAGCAAATTCTCAAGAACTGTATAAACTTAAAGCTAAACTCTATAGCCTATACGAGTATATCTCGCTTTCTTGAGCTACTGCGCACTTTCAACCAAGTAAATGATGACCGAAACGGCATCCGTTCCTTATGCTGTCATTTATATATATTCCCTGATTGATTTTCATAACTACAGCAACTTTAAAAAAGCAAAAAACGATAATTTGCTAACTGCTCTCCAACCACTATGCACTTCTAATCTCTTTTGCTTTCTGATTGCTTTTATGTACTTACAGTACTGCCGAATGCACAGCGTTTCAGCTAGTTCTTCCGGCTGTACTATGCCTTACATTCGTGCTTGTCTTTCTGTATCCGCCCGTTTGGCGAGCATCCAATTATGATAGTTCCCAGCGCCATTAGTGTTCTTTGGCGGCGTCGCCTAACTAGCCAAAGACGCACTCTTAATCCACAGCTGCACTATGCACTCACTGCTCTCGTTCTGCTATGAAATTGCCGCCGTTGTATTGCCGTCGTGTCTATGCCTAGTGTCTCGGGGTTAGATGCGCCGGAAACGCCATGCGAGCCAGCTTGCTACGTCCTTCTGGGGTTAAATTCGCAAAGAGACTCCTAATAAGACCGCTGTGGCAAAGAAGACTACACGCAGTGCGACTTACAAAAACAAAAACAGATACTTTTGTAATGACACAAATCCTATGTGGTCCCCAGTCACGGCAATGGGTAAATAATAGTTAGAGTTGTAGCCGCTGGTTATTCACCTGCCGCTCCATTTACCCTACTTTCTTCCCACGTCTACTGATGACCAGCACTTTTGCTGCGGTGCCAGCTGTTTGCTGCTTAAGAAGCTTAAAAATCCGAAGTGACGAAATGGCAATGGGCGGCCACCACCTAAAACACCAAACAGGCAGGCAACCACCCGCCACTAGTCACAATTCGCCACTTGGCGACCAGCAGCAAGGCATGACCGAGCCATAAGTTTGTCTTGTGGCTGCGCAGGAGTGTTGGTGGTCATTATGTGACAGCGTAATTTGCGTAAATTGTTCGAATTCGAAGTGAGTCGGTGGCGTATTACGATTTCATTGTCGCAGTCAGTGGAGCTAAGTATGCGGCCATGACTAGCAACTCTGCGACAAGGAGAAATCATTATTTATCATTATTTTGCATTCTCAGATTTCCATTACGGACGTTATGGCAGAAAAGTTTGTTTAGGAGCAGCCGCTGGCTTGCGAGGTGGCGACCTAGCAGCGCGCTCATATCGAAAAGGTGTGTGCCTGAGCAGAAAATGGAGACTTTGTAAATGATTAAATGCACTTTGGTGCTACTTAGCAATAAATGTTTGCCGCAAGCACATTTCGCAAACAACACCACTGACAAAAGCCATACGCTGCAACAACAACAATACTGTACTATGCTGGCAGAACAAGCAAATGGCAAGGACAAGTTCGCAGTAATCATGGAACTTTGCGAAACTTTTTTTTATAAGCGCAGCAAGAATTTCTTAAAGGAGAAGGGCTGTGGAGAGCTTAGAGGAGGCTTTGAAGCAGCAAATAAATTCTTTTGTGAGTCGCAAATTAAATTTTTGTCAAGACTTGTTAGTATGAAATATTTTCTATTACAACTGTTGCGCTTTGCCGCAGCTTGGGGGTAAGGTTTTTTTTTATTTTGTTAGTGGCTACACACAAACATTCTTACCGGATTTGTGATTAAGCATAGTAAAATGTGTTAAAAATACTGGGTACGCATTTAAGATTGGCTGACATTTATAATTATTTAAAATGACATACAAAATTTTATTTGAATTAAAATTGCCGAGCTTTTCATGGCAAGAGATTAAGCATCTACTTGTGAATGGTAACCAGTCTACCGGTTACATGAAATTTGGAAGCATTTCTTTTCGATTCTCGTTTTTATTACACGCCGAACAAGATACTTTAAGTTTGTCACTAAGCTTGTAACACCCTGAAGGAAACATCGTAGACCCTAAAAAAACAACAATATCGATCGAGGATTATCGTGACGAACTGACTTGATTTAGCCATATTTGTATATCTGTATATATGCGAACTAGTACCTCAATTTTTGAGATACTAGTCTAAAATTGTACATACGCTATTTTCTATCAAAGGATCTTCTAATTTGTTGGAATCGCCGATATCAGAATATTATAGCATATAGCTGTCATACAAACTGAACGATCAAAAAGAAGTGCTTGTATGGAAAACTTTTGTTTTTGACGACATATTTTCATGAAATTTGGCACAGATTATTGTGTAAAGCAAAGATATAATCTCCAAAAAAATTACTCAGATCGACTTACTATATCATATAGCTGTCTTACAAAATGAAGGTTAAAAATTATACTCTTATATGAAAAAGTTTTTGTTTGGAAAGATGTATCCATGAAATTTGACATGGATTAAAACCTACTTAAAACCTATAATATCTGAATAAATTTTCCATATCGGACCATTATATCATATAGCTGTCATATAAACTGAACGATTGCAATCAAGTTCTTGTATGAAAAACTTCTTTAGTTGATCTCGTCATAAAACTTGGCAGTTATTATTACCCAAGGCAACGGTATAATAATCTGAAACAATTTTCTAGATCGGAGCTCTATAGCATATAGCTGCCATACAAACGGAACGATCAAAATAAAGTTATTGTATGAAAAACCTCTTTAGTTGACAGGATATCTTTATGAAATTTAGCAAGGATTATTTCCCAAAACAACGCTATGATGATCTGAAGAAACTTTCTAGATCGGACTACTATTTCATATAGCTGCCATACAAATTGAACGATTACAATAAAGTACTTGTATGGAAAATTTCCACAATTAACTAGATATCTTCACGAAATATGGCATGTATTATTTTTTTGAACAAAGCTATAATCTCCGTGAAAATTATTCAGATCGACCTACTATAACATATAGCTGCCATACAAACTGATCGAGTCCTTCCATGAAAACTTCATTATTTGCGATGAGTATGCTAGCTTCGTTGCAACCTTAGTTTAAATTTTTTTTCTTATTTTGCTTTCTTTTTACCACGACCTCTTTTGAAACGAGCTCTTTAACTTTTACAAACTTTAAAGTGCTTTCTGAGGCGCGAAATTGAAATTGCGCATTATGCGCAGATTATACGATTTTGAAATGCTTTGATTTTAGTCCGCCTTCATATATATTTTTTACACACTTTTCAGGCTGTGTCGGCGCTGTTTTGCCAGCACTTCGTTATGCTTGCGTTAAATTCAAAGGCAACAATGTAGCTATAAAGAAACGCAGGTTCTACAGCTTAGTTCATATATACTTCACATGTATGTATGTATGCATGTATATACACATATGCGCTGATATCTTCAGTTGTACTTGTTTTTGTACATAAATATTTCTGCAACATATGTACGTTGGTCTCGGTTTAGCTGAATTCCAGCACACACACATACAAGCACACACAGCTGTATTAACAAAATTTAGCACTCAGAAATTTTAAAGCAATGAAAGGTGCCCCGGTCCCATACATTAACACATGTGTACACTGACACACACACACACAAATGCACTAATACTTGTATGCGCAGAAATTATTACCTCATGAAAATTCAATTACACTTCCTTTCTACTATACGCTCCATCTACTGTGTACTCGCACGTCGCCTCACCGCTGCGCGTCCACATGCCATTGTCGTACGTCGCTTTGCAAGAGTTTTTCCTACAGTGGGGCGTGTATACACCAACACACGCAAATTTATATGCACTTAAACAGCGCACATAATGTGGCACTCCATGTTGCACATTAGCCGCGCTAGCCGCACGCTGGCAACAAATTTTCGCACCGCGCCCCACCCACGCCGCTGCTCTAATCAACTGGCTTTTACTTTGCCAAGTCGGCGCACTGGCGCTACATGCAGCGTCGCCTCAACTTCTGCTGCCAAAACATATGGAACTTTTGGTCTCCGCGTCCACAGCTCTGCTGCTGATGTGGTGCTTACTTTGTCGTCGCCGCTGTTCGCTGTTGCTCTTAAACATTTCAGCGCTTTGCCAAAACATCGCCACATTTTCACCACTTTCGCGGATTTGCACATTCAATGAAGCTTGGCGACTCAGAAGTTAAGAGCGCGCGCTGCCACGCCGTTGTCGCATTACGAACGGGCGCCGAAGTGCAAAGTGTTGAAGCCGCCGTCAGTTGCCAGCGCGCTGGGCTCAAATGCGCCCCGCGCCCAGAATTTATTATAACTCCGCACCACCGCTGCGCTTTCTTTGCATAAGTTGGTGTGTTGAAATACGTGCGTTATGAACTCACACACACGCACACCTGCTAATGCCCATTCAAAAGCACATAAGTAGGTGCTCAAGTTTATTGAATGTGTGTTGGTGTTCTGCAACCAAAGCCTTGCACCGGCGTCAGCTCATCAGCGGCTGTGAAAACTATTTTCAAGTCCATTTGAAGTAAATCTCCAGCCAACCCACAACCATAGGCCAACAGCGCGCGCCAATGTGACTACTCACCGCAGCCCACAGTTACCTCATATACCCACAGCCCCCAGTTGCACACACCTTCACTGCCGTTTGACTGTAACGGATCCTCCTGTGTCAGGTGAGTTTGTGCAGCGCTGCTTGATGACATCCTATTTTTATAAGCGCTGCTGCTGCCGTTTGCCTCCACCCTATTATAAAGCGTCGAAACCAGCTCTTGGCCGGCTCTTCAACTCTGTGCTGCGTGGTGGTGCACTTGTTGTTGTGGTGGCGTGGGCGCTGGCGCTGGTGGTTTGCTGGTCACATTAGGGAAAACTTATGCAGCCGCAGTAATGTACTTTCCATATTACATGTGCGCACGAATGCAAGCGTATCCATGTGTCCATGTGTTGGTGATGCTCAAAGTGTTTGAACGGAAAATTGCTTATACCCGTGGCGTACGGTCACAAAAAAATGGCAAAATATTTGTCACCTAAGTATGTGTTGAAAAGTAAAATAAATGTTATGCTGCAAGGTTATCATCAAGGGACAGCCGGTACTACTTGTGGCAGTGTTGCCACATTGTTCGAGTAATGTAAGATTGTTTCACAGAACACCGTTAGTCCAGTGAAAGTAGAACCGGCAATCATGTTTGGAGTGGGTAAAAAAATTATCTTTTTCTTCCATTCCTGTTTCTTCCTCTTCTTTATTGCCGTAGAAACCGCTGTTACAGCCGTGCTTACAATATCGCACCAGATGCTCTCCCTTTTCGCTGTGTCTCTGCTTCCTCCGGCGGGTACTGCCAGAGTCGCCGCTGTCTTTTCATTCGCTGAACTATGTCAAAGTCGTCGTATATCTCATACAGCGCATCGTGCCAACGACTGCTGTATTCGCCATTTCGCCATGCGTAAAGGACTATAAATCTTCTGAAAAAATGTCACTCGATCACTCCCAGGGCGCACCATATAGCAGGACGGTAATAATAAGAGAGGTCTTTGTTCGTCGAAAGCTTAATCTCCAGCAGTAGACTGAAGTAGGCGCACGGTAGGGAGTCGCCTTGGCTGAAAAATCGTTTGTTATCGAACGACTTGAAGAGATCCTTCTCGATCCTGTCGGACGTTTTGGTATTCCTATTTTATTTATCTACGATTCGAAGACAGGGAGAGACTGCCAAAAAATTCAATCCCCGAACACAAAACAGACTTTTAAGAGAACGAGCTGATGATATATCGGTGTTGGATCGTCTAGAGTTATGCTTTTAAACCACGACCGTAGTGAAGTGAAAAAACTGATGACATACCTGTGATACCGTGGACCACTATTTGAAAAAGGAGTTCTAAGCGAGAAGACTGATGATATCCTGATAAAGCGCGACCATTGGATCGAATAAAAGAAGACGTTCTAAGCGAAAAACGTTGATGACATCCTGGTGTTGGATTGCCTGAGTTACGTTTTAAAGCTGTCCCGAAGGCCGCCACTGCAAAAATGAGTTCTAAGCGAAAGATTTGATGATACCCCGATGTTGGATCGGCCGGAGTTATATTTTAGAAGCACAACCGTAGGCCAGCAATGCAAAAAGGAGATCCAAGTGAGACAATTGTGGATATCCCAGTGCTGCATCAGCCAGGTTTATGTTTTTAAAGCGCGACCCAAGGCCGCTTTGTAAAAAAGTTCGAAACGAAAGAACAGAAGTGAAGGAACCAAAGAAACTCTTTTGTTAAATCGGCTTGAATTATGTTTTTAAAGCGCGACCATAGGCCACCAATGCAAAAATAAGTGTTTTGGGAATTTTGAAATCGAGGATTTGAAGGATAACCCCTAAAATGCAACAAAATATGGCAACTTTATCAGTAAATTGTCTGTTATGTGGATAAACTTTTTATCTGGTGATTGAGTTTGCGGTTGCAGCCATGCATGTCGACACTGAGGGTCTGCGCATATGCAGGACGCCGTCGACACCCGAACGAGTTTACAGCAAATCCCCTTTGTGGCGGCGACATACACACAAAATGAAATTTCTATTTCAAAGTGAAGAGCTAACTAGCGCAAACTAAATATTTGTCTAAGCCAATAAGATGCGCGAAATTGGATTCAGGCGGTTCCCAGGCGGTGATGATGGCAAACCAACTGAAAACACATTTTCTAGTTATATTAAGAAAAAATATTCGTCTATATTATAAAATCGTTACTTTACACTTTGGAATGGAATACTATAACTATTTGCGCCAAGCATGAAAAACAGAAGCTGCGAAAAAGCAAACGCAGAGCACAAGCAACTAAAACATGACATTAAAATTAGTTTAACAATAACTGCTTGCCACGATCCACGCTGTCCGACTACCAAGCGTGCACGTAGCTAGTGGTGAAAAGCAGCGGTTCCTCAAAATGTGACGGCACTACTTCCACGGAGTGCACAATGGGCTGCAAGTATTCCTCGCTGTCAGCATGTGTGAAACTGCCCAGATGCTCCAAGTGCTCGACATCGCTGTCGACGAGCACATAGTCAGCCTCGGTTTCGATTAGCACCGCGGTCGCTGCATTATCATTATGTGGCGCTGGCGTCTGTTCTGCAGCGGCTGGTTTGGCGGCCTCTTCGTCTTTCTTAATCTCAGCCTTATCCGCCTTCAACAACTCATCGCTCGGTGTTGGTGCAACTTCTTGCTCATCCAATTTTGCTGTGGTTTCGTCCGCTGGTTTTTTGCCAAAAATTGCATCGCGTACACGTGTGAGGAAGCTGGGTTCTTCAGTGGCGGCTTTTGTGTCCTGCTCTTCACTTTCCGCGCTGGACTTGTCGTTGTCACTTTGATTCTCAACGCTTAGTTCGGTGGTGTCATCCGTGGATAAGGCGGTGTTGATATCAACATCTTCGGGTTCGGCTATATTTTCCTCCTGCTCGCGTGCCAGTCTTGGTGTGCTCAGCAACAGCAGCTTGGACGACTTTTGTGGTGTGCCTGTGATTTCCACGCTGCTGGCTGGTACACTCTGTGCAAGATCAACAGTTTCGTGCGTATTGACTTTGATGGTGGCGACTTCATCTCTGCTGAGCGCGGCTTCGGCTTGCGCTGCCTCCTCTGTTTGCGTTTCAGCCGCCTCCTCTTGCTTTGGTTCCTCAGTTTTAGCGTCCACTGTGTCCAACGTGATTTCAATGCCTTCGACCGTGTCCGGTGCCGGATCTAAGGAGGCAATAGCAATCTTCACAGTCGCATCTTCATCTCTGCTGAACGCCACTTCATCGCCGACAATAATATCGATGGTCGTGCTCTCCGTTTGTTCGCTCCCGCTGGCTTGTGCTTCTGTTACTGGTGACTCAGCTAGCTTCTCAGCGCGTAGCACACCCGCTTGTACGGTTGCTGTGGTATACAAAAGGATACTGAGAACTGCGTAAACAACACACACTTTGTGCGACATTTTCTGTTAATTTAATGCTTATTTGTGTAGACGCTTCAATTTCTAGTTATGAACTAATTTTTAATACCAAATAAACTAGTATTTATATGGATTTACGCAACGATTCTGTTGTTCCCCACCGACAGCTGAGCTGGCGAACGCCGCGTAATGTCACAAACTGTAGATCATCCGACGCGAGGCTAACCCTGACAGTGACCAATGGGGATTTTTGTTTTGATTTGTTATGGAGTTCCGTAGAACCTGACGATTGCACGTCAGCCGGACATCAATATTCTCAACATTACTGGAACGTTTCTGTATTTGTGTGTGTGTTTGTTTGCGTAAATTGGCAGCTGAACGCGCTTTGTCACCCGCTTGCCGGAAATTGTAACGCACTTTTGAGTGTGTAAGTGTAGCGCAATTGGCGCTTATTAGTATATGCTTTTTCGCTAGTAAACTCACCTATATTATTCACTTATTTACAAGTACAGGCAGGAAGGCTTCCACTGGCTCGCTTACAATAACTGGAGAGCTATATGTAGGAATATGTGTGTGTTTGTTGACAGATGAACAATAAAATATTAAAAACAACAAAAATCATTAACTACGGTTGCACCGAAACTACATATATACCCTTCACACATACAAAGGATTACATACAAGAAATTGATTTTGAAAGTTTGGCTTATATGACAGCTATATGCTATAGTGCTCCGATTTGAATAATTTTTTGAGAGATTGTATGGCTGCTTTAGGTAATAATTCGAGCTAAATTTCGTAAAGATATCTCATCAACTAAAAAAGTTATCCATACAAGAACTTCATTTCGAAAGTTCGGTTTATATGGCAGCTATACGCTATAGAGCTCCGATGAAACCTTTTTTTTCAGAACTTGTGTCGAAGCTTTAGATAATAATTCTTGCCAAATTCCGTGAAGATATCTCGTCAACTTAAAAAGTTTTCCATACAAGAACTTGTTTTTGAAAGTTCGGTTTGTATGGCAGCTATATGCTATAGTGCGCCGATTTGAGAAGTTTTCTGGGAGATTGTATGGCTGCTTTATATAATAATCCGCGCCAAATTTCGTGAAGATATCTCATGAACTAAACAAGTTGTTCATACAAGAACTTGATTCCGTTGTTCAGTTTGTATGACGGCTATATGCTATAGTGCTCCAATATCGCACAGGGTATATTGAACGCAATTTTTACATACTAAGAATATAATAGAATTTCTGAGACTCACTTGCTTCCAATCGGCATCGGCAAATGTGTTTGGCTGCTGATGGTCACCTTAACGCGCCGGTCGTTTACACGCAGCGAATGTGCGACGATGACTAGCTCATTAGCGCTTATTAATTTTCGTCACGTTTCCAATAAAGCTGTGACCGCAAGTATGCGTATCGCAGCTTGCCAAGTGAAACGAAAATTCAGGCATATTAATTACTACAACAAAGTTAATTTGTTACAAAAATATTTTGATTTAAAAAAAAATGTTTTAAGGCGTAAAAATGATACAATATTCTTCTTCCTCTTTTTGGCGTGGACACTTTTTTTTAAATATTATCATGCCATAAATAAGTAAGCACGTTTAAAATGGATTTCCCATTTGCTGTCCAGCTGCGCGATAACGCAATAAAATATCCTAAATTATCCAAGTGCTCGTTGCAACTTCGCCGGCCTGCCGACCCATCCGACCCAAATGCAATTCAAATGCGTTTCCGCGTCACTTCTTTCCATTTCAATTGGGTTTTATGTGTGTCGCTGTGGGAGATCAACTTCTAATACGCCCGCCACCCAGCGTTTATAGCATACTTGGGTCCCTTGCACTCCAGCAGCAGTTGCAGCAGCGCCCGGCACCGACGGCCCTATTTGACACTAACTTACGTGTGTGTGTGATTTTATTTGCACGCTTTGTTTTGACTCCTTTTTTTTGCTCAGTATTTGCAAGCCAACCACCTTTGCTCCAACCCTCCTACTCCAGTACCTCCGCCACTACCTCCGCCACAGCGCTGACAAACGACTGGATGGAGCCTTTTTCGTTAGCTCGCTTTTTGTATTTTTCGGATTGCCCGTCGCATTAATGCCAGTTGACCGATTTGTTGTCATCGCTTCATCGTAATATCAGCTCACTAAGCTCTCGTTATTTGCAACTCCATGCACTTGTGCCGGCCCACAGCACTCCACGAGACCGCCTGCTCATCCGTTCGCCCGCCAACAGCTTGTCGCTGGCAGTATGTGCAGTACTGTGACTCCTCACTTTTCAGCTGTGCAATCAAGTGTACAGAGCCTGCGGAAGTGGACCACTTCAACACCCTCGTAGGTGTGCCGCACGTTAAAACGTCCACAAGCTAGGCGTTCGAAACTCGTTTAAAGTGGACGCTTCATGCTACTTACATATATCTTTACAGCCTTACATATACCACTGTTTTCATTCATGCATTAACTCTTACCTACACACACGGAGACACACACCGAGATACTGTTTAGTATATATATAGTAAGCACTCAGCGGTAAGTGTCCACCGCTTTGCTGTCTGTGGTGGACCTAAACTTGATGCGCTCCTGTGGACTGTCATATGCAATCGTGCGTTAAACTTACGACCTGTTCGCCAAACTCTACTCCATTTTGTCGCTAGCTCGTTCCCTGGCTGGGCTGGAGCGCACTCATTCCCCTCTCCAACTCTATCGAAGTTGGTTATTTCTGTGTGTGCATTCGTTCCTTTGCTTTTTGCCATTGCATTCCGTTATGTGCAGTTTTTCCCATTTCTCCAGCAATATTTCTTCAGCAACTTTCTTCTTGTTCTTCTTGTCCATTTTAGCCTTTTCCACTTTTATAAATTAGAATACTTTGATTTGTTCATTCATTTTGGCGCTGATTTCTTCTTATTGGCGAATTCTTGTATTTTTGCTTTTCGATAGTTTTGCATTTTCCCCATTGACGATTTAATGGATTTTCACTATTTCTTTGTTTTCTGTTTTTGTTGTTGTTTTTTCCTTTTGTTTTTGCGTAGTTTTATCTGCTAACGATTCTACATTTTTTCTCTGTGTTTTTCACAGTTCTAATGTAATAAAAGTTTAATGCATCGATAAAGTGGAAATTCGCAATTTTTCCTTGCCACCGTCAGCCCGCCTCGGCGCCGCTCGTCAAGTTTTCGCCTGGAAACAAAAGAATCTGCAATACTTACGCTTAATGTTCGGGGATAACGAGTAGCATAAAAAATGTCGGATTTCAAGTTGGAGCAGCAAAGATTTATTCATGGACGAGTGATGAAGTACAACGGTTGCGGCTGACTGCGAAATTATCTACGTGCGCGGAGTGGATGGGGCAGACCTCAGTGGTAGCGGTAAATAGTGTGAGTATTAAATTTGAGTTTAAGTAACCGTTATTATGTGAAGAAATAGTAAGATCTTTGATTTTGTGCGACGATTTTATACTCAATAATATTTTTATGAAAATCTGAGGCCTTAAACATAACTGCGGAAGTTAGAAAATGGTCAAGGTTTGCGAATTTAAAAAAAAAAAATGGAATTTTGGAATTAAATACTGAAAATTTAAAATTAAATACACGATATCGAGTTGCTTGGGGTTAAAATATTTCCATGATTTTGAGATTAAAAATTAAAAAACAAATTAAAAATATTAATTTTTGAATTTAGACTTTGGAAAAAATGTAAACTATATTTTTCATGCAAGATTTATGGTATTAAATTTTTTTTTATATAATTTAGTAGTAAAAATTAAGCTCTTAATTAACTAACACAAAATTTTTGGATTGAGAATTAAATTTTTCATTATTTGATTCCGATCTTGGAATTAAAAAATTAAAATCAAACTTTTAATTCAGATGTTGTGATATTTGGGATAAAAATTTCAACATTCTTATTTTTCTATACACTATTTGGACTTAAAAAATAGTTTTTAAT
The DNA here is from genome assembly GCF_016617805.1 of Bactrocera tryoni. Classification (NCBI taxonomy): domain Eukaryota; kingdom Metazoa; phylum Arthropoda; class Insecta; order Diptera; family Tephritidae; genus Bactrocera; species Bactrocera tryoni. The sequence goes on from NC_052503.1 coordinate 77,394,359, forward strand.
CCGATTTTTGTGATCAAAAGTTTTTTTAATTTTAAACCGATTTTTCGGAACAATTTTTTTTTCTAAAACCGTATTGTGATTATTTTTTTATAATGTTTGGAATTAATAATACAAATTAAAAATGCTTTTCTATACCCATTTTTTGAGACTAGTTTTTTTTTTATTTTTTAATACGGTATTTGTGATTAAATTAAAAATTAAAATACTTTTTTTAATAAAAAATATATATTTGTATGTTTATATGTACATATGTTAATATATATTTTTAAGCAAAATTCAATTTTTTGAAACCGCTTTTTTGGACCAATATTTCAATTCGGCGAACGTCTATTTCTGATAATAGTGTGTCTGTATGTCAAATATGGGTAGAATCGGATCAATAATTCCCTTAGTCGCCATATACCTAATATAAAAATTTTCGAACTTCCAATTAACTTTGGCTCATATATAATATGTTTGTGTATCGGCCAATGTGGAAGAAATTAAAACAACAAAAAAGTACCCGGAAATTGTACATAAAACGGAAAATATTTAATTACTCATCAAAATGTATTATGTTGCCTCCAAAGTAATCCTCACAAGATGTAAAACACTTATGCCAACGATTTTTCCAGTCCTCGAAACACTTTTCATAAGCACTTCTTGGAATGACTTCAGCTCCTTCAGCGAATTTTGTTTTATCTCTTCGACCGACTGAAAACGGGTTCCACGGCGCTGAAAATACGGTGGTTGATCAATTAATGATGCATTATCAACGTTTAAAATCCATGAATTGTTTTTCGATAATTCCGACCGTTTTCGACGAATGTTCTCGCACAAATCTCAATACGGTCAAATGGAACTCCTTATTGACCACCTGTCCTTCCAGAACAAATTGATGATGCACCAAACCACGAATGTCGAAAAAAGACAAAGACAAAAAAACTTTGATTTTTGAGCGACTTTGGCGTGTTTTTTTGGTTTCGGTTAGTTGTTTTCCCTCTATTCCAATGATTGTTGACTTGTTCGCATATCAAACTCATAAACCTATGTCTCATCGGCAGTTGTAAAGCTCTCCATGTAATGTTGGATTGGTACTCGCATGATCAAGTATGTCAAAAAAACCCTATTTACGGTACTCTTTTTGAAAAAAAATCAGCTTTATCGGGGCGAGTCAAGCCAGAAGACGTTTCATACCCAAAATATCAACCAAAATCAATCGAACGGACTCAGGAGGAATGTCAAGCTCTCTTGCCATTTCCCTAATACTTGCCTGACGATTTCACTTCTTTAATACTTTCATCAGTTGACTAGGTCGAAGGTCGTCCAAAACGGGGCATGTCTTTAAAGATCTCTCGAAGGCTTTGTACCACTCATAGGCTTGTGTTTTTGATAAAACTGAATCACCGTAAGCCTTTTTCAACATTCGAAAGGATTCCGTTCTCGGTTTTTCATTAGAAATACAATATTTGAGACAAACTTTCTGTTCGCTAATTTTATCCATTGTAAAATCTCAATGCACTGCTAAGGTGTACCGACTTAAGTCACTGTTGTAAGCAAACTGTTTGACAGCTCGCGCATATTAATAAGGACAGTCCTGCCAATACCAATGCCTACCCTAATATCATTAAATCAAAAACTTAACGTATGAGAAATTGGAGCAGACCTCGATCATATCGTTATTTTTTCAATCCACGGCAAAAGTTGTAAACATATTACGATCATTGCCCAACGGAATACAACTGTATTAGATATTATATCATATTATGAACTTAGTTATTTGATTGAGTGATTTTATCAAAAATGATATCTTCATATACATAAATTTATTCCCACCAGTGCCATTAGCGGCTGTCATTACTACGCCTTGGTATCGATAACGTCGTTACTCAGTCTGCTAAGTTTGTCGGTCGGTAGTGTTGTTGCCGTCATCACTCTCACTTTTTTCACAAGTTACTCTAAAACTGTTTTAAGTAGCAGGCTCACAGCAATACGGAGTAGTGAGAGTGACTAAATGGAAAAGCACAAACAATTGCCAGCGTCTGTCTCAACACAAGACACACAGCATATGTAGAAACTTGGAAGTTTTAACGCAAAACGCCGAAAGCAACAACAATCATGTGTTTTATGACGTTCAGTTCCGTGTGTTGTACTAAAAATTTCGAAATCACACACGAAAACGAAAACCTTATCAGCAATCGTCAAGAGAGTGATTGAAGCGACCGAGCGGCAAAGAGCAGTGAATGATGGAGAACAAACAAAAACAAGTGTTTGATAAACTGCGATCAGTATGGGGAAATATGGACACAAGTGGCGGCATATATACTCAGAAATATGCAAACTTACATATGTATGTATGTATATAGAGAAAATGAGTAAATATCAGAGTAAAGTAGGAAATATGGAGCAGTCAAAAATTAGTGCAAACAAGTAAGATGAGGCTAAGTTCGGTTACAACCATACTGTTTATACTCTAGGAATTTGCATTAAACAAAGGCGAGAGAGTATTTTGAGGTGTTCGATAAGTTTATATCAGTTAGTCTCATTATTATGCTTTGCTTCGTATTCGAGATATTGGTATTAAAATTAACCTAGGAAACCCTAACGACATACTGCGTCTACCAATTGGGTAAACCTCAGCCATTTAATCGTGACAATGGCTATTCGCAACAAATCACAAAGATATTGGAACTTTATATTGTATTTTATGTTCGGAGCCTAAGCAGAAATAGCTGGAACATCTCTTAGAATCTTAGTCTGAGCAGAATTAGGACACCCTGGAGCCTTAATCAGAGTCATGGCAAACTTTGTCATCGTGTTCAGTAAGGTTTGCGGTTTCATCATGTCACTTGGTAAATGTCTCGCACTGACGGACGTACGGACAGACAGACAGTCTTTTGGATTCAACACGTCTAAACATCCTGATAATTTATTTAGTCTTACATACATATGTAACTTCATACCTGTCTCGTTTTCATTTAGGTCATACAAACACCCGTTAGGTGGAGAAAACTAGAATACCCTGTAGCAAGATGTTACCAGAGTATAAAAGCCAAAGACAAACTTACCATACTCAATTTGAATAAATATTAGCAGCAGTGCGCTACAAAAGCACACGGCATTATTTGATGAGTTGTATTAATGTACAAAGTCGCATCAAATTACTTGCTACCACGCTGCTTCTACACTCTCACACCTGCTCAGTGGATTTTTCTCTACATTGCTGCCAAAATTTCGACTCGATTTCCCTTGCTTATGCGGCGTCACTCAAGTGACCAGCCGTACGACCTTGTCGCTGGTTTGCATTTCACAAACATAACACATACAAACGCGCACAAACATATTTGTTGCTTTGTTTTCGCTCTGCCCTCACATCTCATTCACATAATTTCACTTGCGCTCTCCCATTACGCTCTACCTGCACTCACCTACTTGTGTGCCTGTGTGTATGCACATTGGCTGGCGAAGCGTGCATTGTCTGACCAATGCCAACAACAATAACACCAACCATGTGCACATGCATATCTCCATTATCGCTCGCCTTGGCTTTTGAACCGCTACGCGCTGTCGCCACTGTGACGTCGCGTCATTGCTCTTTCGAAAGTTATTTGCTGAGCGCTTTTACTTAAATTGCGGTTCAAAGCGCACGAGTGCCGAGTGCTTTCCATTCGCAGTGCCGGTTGGCCGCTAGCAGTCATTTGCTGTTTGCCTGCTAAATAAAATTTATAATTTAATTTATTTAAAAAATTATTTCAAAAGTAAACATTCGACGGCGAAGATTCCGCCTGCAAACAGCAGACAGACGCAGACATTGTGAACGCTGCATGTTGTTGGCAGTTTGGTTGTTGCTGCTAGTTGCCGTGTGAGGTGATGAGGAGATGGTGCCAAGTGCTGCATTAATTTTAAAATTTTTGTCTGACACTGTCAGCGGTGTTTACACTCATTTGCAAGTCGCCAAGCCAAGGCAGCGCAGCCGGAGTTAGAGTTTCAGTCTGGCAGTAGTATTTGCATTTGCCTTCTTGCTTGCCTTCGTTTGCAAAGCCGAAAATTCGTCAAGTAAATTTTATGAAAGGCCAACACAAATTGGCATAGGCTGTGCACGTGTCTGTCGTGCAGCTGCTGCGAGTTGTGCGTGTACGTATATAAGTGAAGAAAATGTTATTTTAATTATAAAATGTTTCGAGTTTAAAGCGGAATTGCGACTGACAGCGTGGCATGGCCGTATGCATTGTTATTGCAGCGCTTGTGCGGCTGAGCAGCGAGAAATATGTGCATAAGAAGGGAAACGTGGCCTCACTCAGCTCTTGTGCTTTATAGAAGAACCATATTGATGCCTAACAATTCGAACAAATTCAACATATTCTGATTTAATTTTACATTTTTTTATCTATTAAATTTTATAAATTTAATTTTTGCTATTTGAGCTGTAGAATATTTAATAGAATTAAAATTAAACAAAATTAGAAATATTTTTATGCTTTTTTCAGGTAACAGACGAGGCTGGATAATTTCTGAAAGTAACAAAAAGAAATCAAACTGGCATGAAGCACTTTGGAAGCAAAAGTTATTTCAACAAATCTGGAAGGAAAAATTATTTACGACGAACTGAAGTTGGGATGAGGAGTGGAATGGACAATAGGTTGTAGCATATTTAATAGAATTAAAATTAAACAAAATTATAAATATTTTTATGTTTTTTTCAGGTAACAGACGACGCTGGATAATTTCTGAAAGTAACAGAAAGAAATCAAACTGGCATGAAGCACTTTGGAAGCAAAAGTTATTTTAACAAAACTGGAAGGAAAAATTATTTATGACGAGCTGAAGTTGGGATGAGGAGTGGAATGGACAATAGGTTGTAGCATATTTAATAGAATTAAACTGAAACAAAATTATAAATATTTTTATGTTTTTTTCAGGTAACAGACGAGGCTGGATAATTTCTGAAAGTAACAAAAAGAAATCAAACTGACATGAAGCACATTGGGAGGAAAAGTTAAATTAACAAAACTGGAAGGAAAAATTATTTACAACGAGCTGAAGTTGGGAAGAAAAGTGGAATGGACAATAGGTTGTAGCATATTTAATAGAATTAAAATTAAACAAAATTATAAATATTTTTATGTTTTTTTCAGGTAACAGACGAGGCTGGATAATTTCTGAAAGTAACAAAAAGAAATCAAACTGGCATGAAGCACTTTGGAAGCAAAAGTTATTTTAACAAAACTGGAAGGAAAAATTATTTACAACGAGCTGAAGTTGGGAAGAGGAGTGGAATGGACAATAGGTTGTAGCATATTTAATAGAATTAAAATGAGACAACATTACAAATATTTTTATAACTTTTTTCCAGTAACAGACTCGAGTAGATAATTTCTGAAACCCAAAAAGAAATCATGTTGAAATGAAACTCATTGGAAGCAAAGATATAATAACAAAACTGAAAGGAAAAATTGTGTATGTGCTATCTGAAGTCAGGATGAGAGGCGTTGTTGAATTTTTAAAAGTTGCGGGCTTTAGCTCGATTTCCAGCAAAACTACATGTCCTATATGAAAAAGTTATATGTCAAAATTGTAGTTAATGAGAAGATCTACAACTTTGGTATGAACATCTTTTAAGGATAACATCACAATTTATGTGAAAATGCAAATACTCCAGTTTTTGGGTGTTTTATTTTTTTCTGGCGCAAATTTCATTCTTTCAGGTAATTTGATGCAAACTTATCTTCTTATGCCCCAATAATGCTATGTTTTTTTTAATAAAACTAATTTATATTTCCATATAATAATACAAATATCATTTCGCTTGATATTCAGATAGTTGAAAGTGAAGGCAAGGATGCTGCAGTAGTTCTCCCACGAATGGGGGTCTAAGTAAACCGAACGAACTGGGATTTTTATTCGACCAAGAACGGTCAACTCGGCAGCATGCTTCGAATTGCTTCAGCGTGCCTCGAATTACTTCAGCAAACTTTTCTGATGTTACACAGCAGCAACTATTTCTGCTTATTCAAGGATACAAATAAGTATATAGCACCGCTTCCACGACAGTTGGCTCTACATAATCGGAAGGGACCTGGATTTTTATCATTTTTCTCCGGCCAATGTCATCAGCATGCCTCCAAATCAGTGCAATGATGTTTTTTGCTGCTACAGATACAAGTTTTTTCTCTAATCCGCTGCCCTGGTGTACTGCAAACCGAAATACTTACCAATAGATATATTTTTAGACTGCTATTTCTTACATTTTAACTATTATGAACATATAATTACAGTAAATTCTCAATAAAAATAAAAATATATATAGCTGAAAGCCTAAAATGTGCGTTTTATTTGTCAGCCCATGAACTGTAAACATACTTTTCATGAATTGCATTGTTAAAGCAATAAATTCTAATATCCAGTATGCTAACGCTAAAAGTGCTGCTAACATTAATAGTGGTGCCAACATTAACATTATCTGTAGAAAAAACAGTGGTCGAAAAATGTTGCAATTCACACAGCGCTGTCCGGCTTTTTTGCTGAAAATTACTTGCGCGTCCCAGGCAATGTACTAGGCGCCCAGCATGCACCAGTAGGTTGATGTTATGTTAATAACATATTCTGTTACTGTAACATTAACATGACTGGCTATTAACATAACATTAGCATGAAATGTTAGTAAAATAACATTAACATAACATAACATTAACATAACATGTTATTAACATAACATTAACATTACATGTTATGTTAATAACATAACATTAACAGTACATGTTATGTTAATAACATAACATTAACATAAAATGTTAATTAACATAACATCAACCTACTGGTGCATGCTGGGCGCCTAGTACATTGCCTGGGACGCGCAAGTAATTTTCAGCAAAAAAGCCGGACAGCGCTGTGTGAATTGCAACATTTTTCGACCACTGTTTTTTCTACAGATAATGTTAATGTTGGCACCACTATTAATGTTAGCAGCACTTTTAGCGTTAGCATACTGGATATTATTAGAATTTATTGCGCTGTGTGAATTGCAAAATTTTTTGCTACAGCGCTGTTGAGCACACTAAAAGCGCTCACATGTAAAATGAATGCTAAAACCAAAACTAATTTAATACAAACCAAATAAAATTCCCAAAAATCCCAAAACATGGAATTAAAAATAAAACAACTTTATTTACTTTTCCAATTTTTTATTCGCATCATAATTGTTTATTGTGTATAATGCTATCATTTCATAGGGAGAGATATATAATATTGCACAAAATGTCGTTTTTTGCTTGGCTCAAGCCCTTCGGTATTTGCTGGTTGGTATAATAATTGTCCGTATTATTAATAGTATTTACTAAACTTGTTCCATTAGTGATGACTTGTGTGTGTTTTTGCTCATTAGACAAAGTTGCTTGCAGCGCAGACACATTGTTTGTTGAAAATTCTAATTTTTCAAATTTCCATAATTACCAACTCTACTTACATTACATTTTTTTACATATTTCTTTATATACTGATACTTGATGTTGCTGCGGTTTTTGTGGTTGTTGCGGCAAGGTGTTTAATAACGCCTTTGCTACACGCCTATTGCATTATTGTATTGGTTTTTATATCTAGGGGCGTAGTGAGATTTTAAATTATTTATTAATTTCTGATTTATTTTTGTGTTTTAATTTTTATTGTTTTTTCTTCATTTTTAATTAGTTTTAAAATTTATATTAATTTTTATTAAATTATGTTTTAATTTTTATTAATTATTTTATTTATTTTTTTTACTTTTTATTATTTTATTAATAACTTTATTAACTTTTAAAATTTTTGGTTTATTTTTTTAATTTCTATTATTTTGGTTTACTTTTTTAATTTTTTTATTGTTTTTTTCTGTTTTAATTAGTTTTAAATTTATATTAATTTTTATTTTAATTATGTTTTAATTTTATGTTTTAATTTTTATTAATTATTTTATTTATTTTTATTTTATTATTATTTTTAATTATTTATTTTTTTTTTTTATTTTTTTTAATTTTATTTTTTTCTTTTATTTTTGTGTTTTATTTTTTATTGTTTTTTCTTATTTTTAATTTTTTAAAATTTATATTATTTTTATTTTATTTTTATTTTTTTTTTATTTTTAATAATTTTTATTATTTTTATTTTTTTTTATTCATTATTATTATTTTTTAATTTTTATAAATTTATTAATATTTTAAATTATTACTTTTTTTTAATTTTTATGTTTGTTGTCATATTTATTTACATTTTTGTTTATTTCTTTAATTTTCATAAATTTTTATTTGAAATTTTTTGTAATTTTTAATTTTTTTTAATTTTGTTTTATTTTTTTATCTTTTCTTTTTTTGTATTTTTTTTTTAATTTTTGCATAAGTTTCTTAAATAGTTTTTTTTGTATTTTTTGGTAATTTTTATAAATATTTTTTTCAATTCACTTAGTTGCTATTTAAGTGGCAAACGTTAGTTTTGTTTCTTCATCTTTCATACATATGCACATACTTATTAATTAATACGAATAAAGTGTGTATAGAGAAACTTACAATTAGAGAAAAATGTGTTCCAAATCTGCTACGCCGCCGTCTGTCCGCTTAACTGCTGTTTAGCGTTATTTTCATTTGATTTCCGCTTTTGTTGTTAACAATTTTGTAATTAATTAATTTAATTTTGTTTATTAATATTATTAAGTCTCTATGTATGCAGTTGCTGATTGCAGCTGACCGAGATATGTTGCTCGATTTTATCTAACGGTAATTGTTGTTGCCTATTTTGTAATGTTATTTATAGTTTTCGTAAATTGTATGCAGTAGTAAATGTAAATGTGATACTTTTTTTATTTATTTGTTAAATTTAATTATTATCCTCGGTTCTTTTGTTCGGCATTTTATTGCAAATATGTATATACAAACATACAAATAAATAAATATTGCATTGTTAATTTGCATTTGCAAATCTCATACTCTCTTTTTCCACCTATCAACCTATGTTTGATGTGTATCTATGTATGTATATATGTGTGTATATTTATTTATATAAGTATATGCATGTATTAGGGTGGGTCAAAAAAAATCGTTTTTTTTCATTCACTTGGAACTCTTGATACTCTGAACCAAGAGTTTCTCAGACACCTCTCAGAAAATCAGTAAAGCATTTTCGAAAAATCTACCAGTTTTGTAGTCTAATTCTTTTTTTTCATAAAAAAACATTTTTTTATATTTTCCCTTAGTATTCTAAAAAAGGTCTTTTGAGGAAGTCTGTAGATTTCTAAATTTTCTACAAAAGTTATATTTTTTCCATTTAAACAATAAAAAAAATATATTGTTTTTATTGACCCACCCTAATATACAAAAAATTTTCTGTGTATATATGTGTGAGAAGTCTAAACAGCTTTACTTTAAAATACCAAGCAAAAATTTTTTTTGGGGTTTTGATCCACCCTAATACTTATATAAAGTATGTATATATATATTTTTCTTTCTTCATACATATGCATATGTTAGAGGTGTCTAAGGATCTATTCTTCGAAGTCTCAAGTAAAAAAAATATTAGATTTTTTGAACCACCCTAACATACATAAATTTGGCTATGTATATACATACATATGTGTAAGAGGTGACTAAGCACGTATTCTTCAAAGTACTAAGCAGAAGAAAATATTCAAATTTTTTACCCACCCTAATATACACAAAATTTTGTATGACGTACATATATATGCATGTGTTTATAACATGTGCACTCGTTTGGCTTTGGCCTGTTTGTATTTGTTAATTAAATATTAGTCGACTGTGCAATTTAATTATGCAAATTTGAAAAAGGATTATTCTTATACATGCCATTTGAAATTCTTTTTTACAAACATACAGACAGTTTTTTCGGGCTTACTTTTTCCTATTTTAAAACTAAACTTTAACCACTTACACACGAGTTTGTGCGCTTTAATTTCAAATTCCACAATTTCGCTGGACATCAAAACAAATGCAACCCTGTTGGGCTGCGAACTATGAATTTCGGTGTGAAAAGTAGCAAAGCTGCAAATATTCGGAAATATTGTGTTGCAAGTGTGTGTGTTTACATTTAAATGTTTCACATATTCATATACGCATGTATAACTGTACTTATTGCTAAATTTATACCTAATGTTTATTCTGAATTACGCGACTGAAGACTAGTTTTGCACCTTATACAAAATAAGGAAGCACACACGCGCTCAAAAGCTGTCCAGCTGACCTTCGATCGTTTAACATAAGCTGTACAAATCTGCTTATGCTTACCACAATTGTATTAAGTATAATTATGTTATAATTAAGTTATGTTTAAGTGCTAAGTAAATTTGATATAATGCATTATTATAAACGCTTACTTGTTTTTCTCTTTCAACTGCATTCACTCAACGGCGTTTGGTATGAAATTACAAAAATTTTTACTACGTTACTGCTGCACGCCCATTTGTGGCGCCTCCTTCCTTCGCTTCTGAAAGTAATTTTGTTTTTGTTGCGGCAGACGCTTGTCATGCTGCTCGCTGCGCGTCAGCTGTCGCTTGCTCCTCTTAGGTGATGGAGTGTACCTTCGCCGACAGGCAGTTGTGCACCACGAAGACCACCGGCTTGGGACAGCATTCCATATCCAGTTCCTGTAAGAAGTAGATTCAGAAATTATTTAAAATTGAGTTCAGCAAAAAATGAAGAATAAGTGGTTAAGGGTAGTGGGATGGTTCAAAAAACCGTTAGAGTATTTTGAAAATAAGTATTTAGGTGTCTTGAAATTGAAGCTTGTGATCTTAGCGACATTTGGTTTAACAAGACGTCGCCACTTCCCACACATCGCATCAATCAACTGATTTATTGAGAAAACACTATGGTGAGCAGATAATTTCACATTTTGGGCCGGTCGATTGGCCACCCAAACGGAAATATGTAAAGTCTAAAGTCTATTCGGACAATACCGTTTCGACTCAGGCTCTGAAGCAAAACATCACGCGTGTCTTTCGCCAGTTAACAGTCGAAATGCTCGAGCAAGTCATCTAAAATTGGACTCAATGAATGGACCATCTGAGACGTAGCCGCGACCAACACTTGAAAGAGATAATGAATGATAATAAACACTTCCCATTAAATTTGGAGTTTTTGTGGTTTTCCTTTAAAAAAGTAGGGAACCTCGAAATGGATTACCTTTTATACAACCACACAATAACAAAAAGGCACCAAACTACACTTAGATCTCTTAAGTTCATTAGTTCTAAGTTACTGTACTTAAAGCAAGAAATGGTGTCATATGAAGCGTATAATATTTGGAATCTCTCTCCCAAACGTGGAGAGTTGCAGTTTTCTATACTAAAGTAATGCTTCAAAAGGTCAAATAATAGAAAAAGACAAGCTTAACCGAAGCAAAACGTAACGCAAAACTTTCTAGTTAAACGGTATTTCCAGCAATCATACTGCTGAAGCTATCTCTTACTCTGGCTTGAACTGAACGATTCCTACTTGAGGCTCAACCCCCAACTCTGGTCTCTAGATGAGCTCATTTAACACCCTGCCTGCCATACTTTTTAAATTAGCTCTTCTAAAGCCCAGCATAGGAAGCCTCTAGTAGGAGGCAATCAGTTCGAGTCAGAGTAAGAGACAGCTTCGCAGCATGATTACTGAAAATACCGTTTATCTGGGCTCTAAATGACCTCATTCAAAAACTAGGGCAGGGAGCGTGTTTAATGACTCAACTATGGAAGAAAAAATGCTTAGTTGCAAGATTTAGGAATATTCATATAAGATAACGAAACACTAACAAGGTCAAAAATGCAGAAATAAGCCGCAATCGACTGAGCCAAGCAAGTGCGGCCACTTGCCACAAAACGTTTGATTTAATTAAGCCGAATTCGGAGGATAGATTAAGTAAATACAAGAAAACAAATTGAAATCCAATAAACACACATACTTCCAAGATATGAGGCATGAAGCACAAGGCATGAGTATGCGTTGGCAGAAACATGCCGCACGAAGGTGTACAAGGCAAGCGAAGGTTAAGCAGTGTAAGGTGTTGGTGAAAAAATTTGTTTAATTACAGTTGACAACGTGCCACAAAATGTGGCGGTAGCAGCACTTGCCACCTACTTCACACCTCGAACAACGCTGACTGCAGAAGAAGTAGCAGCAGCGAAAGCAATTGGAGCTGATGTGCGGGGCCACAACGGCCGTTGGGGTGAAACGCCGACACGAAACGAAGTGAAGGCCGATTTAAAATTAATTGCAACGTTAGCAAAGGCGATCAAGTGAAGAGCCCTCTGGCTGCTACTTGCGAAGTGACTTAAGTGACGGAAGGCTGTCGTCTGCGAAGCGCTGCAGAGGCGAAGCGGTGTCGAAGCAAGAAGCCATTCATTGATTATGACATTGACGAGCACAAAGGTGGGCCAACGACCAGCCGGCAATGGAGCCAGAGAGCACACGCAGTCGGGTCAGCATGCCAAACGCGACGACCAAACGATATGTAGCACGCGCTGATGTGCAGACCTAGCAGACTGGGCGCAATGTGTTGCTGGCGGTGACAGTTGACAGCGCTGCTTACGGTTGGCTGGCGTCTGGGACCGTTGGGCGCGCCGTGTGAAATTTTAATTGAAAACTTAATGCGTTTCACTTTGTTGCGCAATAAAAGACGGAAGGCGCGAAATGAAAAAAGGAAATATTATTAAGGTGAAGCGGCCGACACGGCTGGAGATATAAATGAAATGAAAGTTATTTAATTTAATTAACTCGAATCACCGACCAACAAGCAGCAGCGGCAATTCGCAACAAAATGAAACGTAAACGCTAATTTCACTGTGAATAATGTACATAATTGCTTAATTCCACAGCCGACGCGCCAAGCAAAAGTAGTGACGTTTGTCTTATGAATTTTAAAGTGCTGAAATATAATAATACTTACAATTTCGCCGTCATCGCCGAAATCCAAGTACAGCATGCGCATGCCGTCGTCCGCTGAGCCCTTCAATTTGTCGAACGGAAATTGCCACAACTGTGTTTTGGCCTGATTGGGCGGCACTACGACACCCGCCGCCGCCGCCGCTGAAAAGCCGCTGCAGTCGTACAGGCAAAAGCCACGATTCAAATGCACAACCAATTGACACTGTCTGCCCTGGTAGAGGCAGCGGAACGAGAACTCACGCTGATAGTTGACGGCGTTGTGTGAACCCTGCACCAGTGCGCGCGCCCACGCGGCCATGTCGCGATGCGTCTCCGAGCGCAGCCAATAGACCAGCACGCCGCGGGTGGTGCCGCAGCGCACGCAGAATACCGTCGTCTGTTGACCCTGAAAAATAATTGAAAATTTTTCGCAAATAAGTGTTGTTACAAATTGGCGTAAATGCAATGGGCGCTTAAGTCCCTAGACTACGCTAAAGGCTGACAAATCGAGGAAACATTTATGTGTTCTCAAAATCATGTGTACTGGTAATGTGCTTAAGGCTTCAAAGGAATAACAGTTCACTGTACGGGTAGATTAAGTTTGGCATGAAAATCATAAAACCTAGAAGGCAATGTCGGAGGCTATATAAAGCACATCGTCACCTAAAATGCAAAACAACGTATCATCAAAAAAAAAAAAAATTAAAAAATCGCTGTCAGATAAAATAAGCAATACATAACCATTTTATAACCAAAACTCAAATTATGTTTCAATATGAGTGGTTTCTTTTTCATACAAATATCGTTTTTCCTTCGCTTGTACACTTATAAAAAAATTATGTTCCGTTATTTTGCCTTTTAGGTGATGATATGTAGGTAAATTATCAGTGTGACGAGAGTGTGGTCTTCTCCGTTTGTATACAATACCTGAAATAGTTCCGTAGTTTTTTAGAGCGTATCGCTCTGAAATTTCGCACACGTCCTTTTTTCACCAAGAAACTAGTCATTTGTCGGTATCGGCGATATCGGACCACTATAGCATAAAGCTGCCATACAAACTGAGCAATAGGAATTAAGTGCTTGTAGGGGGAACTCTTTTCTTTGTCAAGATATCCTCATGAATTTTGGGGTGGAGTATTGTCTTAAGCAATGGTATAATCTCAGAAGAAATTGTTCAGATCGAACCAATAAAGGGTATAGCTGTCATACAAACTCCCTGATGAAACTCAAGTCTTGTTTAAAAAATTCTTTTATTTGTCAAGCTATCTTCACGAAAATTGGCACGGATTAATATCTGAAGCAACGGTTTAAACTCTAAAGAAATTTTGAGATTGGACTACTATAGCATATAGCTACTATACAAATTGATAGCATATAGCTGTCGTACAATTTAATCGATCAGGCTCAAGTCCTTGTAAAGAGAACTCTTTTTTTTGTTAAGGTATCTTAATGAAATTTGGCAGGGATTATTGGCTGAACTAACAGTTCATTCTCTGAGGAAATTTTGCGGATCGAACCACTATAACATATGGCTGCGCTACAAACTGAACTATCAAAATGAAGTTGTTGAAAAACTTCTTTAAATGTGCAGGGTATTCCAGCTTCGATCTGATCAACGCTTTTTTCTTATTTTTACTTTACTTATAGTGGTGCGCTGCTGAAAAACGGTTGCGCAAGAGATCCAGTTTTCAACTGTAATCCACTTTCTAGATTATCGCATGAAATTCCTTCAATTCCTACAGTTTCTAGAGAAACCCCGTTAAATTACAGCAGTAGCGATTGCTTTTCTATTCTTCGCTGCCATTTTTGTGGTCTCCGTTTAAATCTCTTATACTCTGTTTGCTCACAGCATATGCTGTTTACCAGAATTTATCGCTTTCGAAAGATCTATTTGCGCACTAGCCAACGCTGAGAAAATACAAAAAATCAGAGGCAAAAGAGAAAAACAAACCGGGCAAAGCTCTCAACCAGTACAAGGGCATAAATTGCAACACTTACGTTCAAAGATGAATTATTGCCAGCGCCAGCCAGTCTTGTTGTTGCCAATGCAAAGCTCTCCAACGGACGTCCCCATGCCTCCACTGACCAAGGAGCGGACTCGTAAATCCTGCAAAAATAAACAAAAATCGAGAGAAGAAGCAATTAAAACAATGAAGGAAGACAAACTAATGTGAAATATAGTGTGATTTCAAGGGGGGTAATGAGTAAAATAAACAATGAAGCCGGAGTTTGACCAGTCGGTGTGTGTGTGGACGTTGGTGGTAAGTGTGTGTGTGTGTGTTTGTGTGGACGTTGGCAGTAAGTGTGTGTGAAGAATGGCGCACGCTAATGGCTGCTGGTGTGGAAGTTTTGTAACAATTTCAAAAATCTGCGGAAAATTTGTACGAAAAATAGTTTTAATAGAAGATAAATGTGAAAGCTGGCACAAAGGATTGGCCGCCGCACAAAAACCCATAACACTTGCAAGGAAGTGCCAGACCACAACGTGTTCCGGCAAACATACAGAAACACACACATACATCAACACAGTTATAAACACAAAGAAAAACAAAAACAGTTGTAAACACAGCCATGCAAACACACACAAATGTACCGGATGCACAAAGCCAAGCAGTGCAAATACGCCCACATTGTGTTTGTGTATGTGTGAGTGATTATCGCTACACAACGGCGCTTGTAAAACTGCTAACAAACAAAGTATAAATAAAATAAATACATTATTTTCCGCCGATTTTTGGTCTATTGCAACAAGAAAAACCCGCATAGCCGCTCATAGCGCCGAAAAAACAAACCGAAGCCTGCACACGAACAATGATGCAACCTGATCGTTGCATATCGAAATGGCTTTGGCGTAAATGCAGCCCATTGACTAGGTTATGGCTCACCATTTTCGTACTAGTTAAAAATTACAACAAAGAACGTGAACTTCGGTTGCACTGCAGCTATAATACCCTTCACAATTGAAAGATTTCATAGAGGAACTTGATTTTGAACGTTCAGTTTGTATGGCAGCTATATGATATAGATGTTCGTTCTGGAAAATTTCTTCGGATATTGTAGTGTTGTCTTGGACAATAATCCTTGTCAAATTTCGTGAAGATATCTAGTCAAATGAAAAAGTTTTCCGTACAAGAACTTGAATTAGATCGTTCAGCTGTATGACAGCTATATGTTAAAGAGGTCCGATCTGAAAAATTTCTTCGGACATTATACTGTTACTTGAAACAATGATCCATGTTGAATTTCGTGTAGATATCTCATTAAATAAAAAAGTTTTCCATACAAAAACTTCTTTTCGGTAGGCCAGTTTGTATGACAGCTATATGCTATAGTGATGCGATCTAAAAAATTTTTGCGGACATTGTAGCCTTACCTTAAAAAATTATTCATGTCGTGTTTTGTGAAGATATCTTGTCAAATGAAAAAGTCTTCTATACAAGAACTTTATTTCCAACATTCAGTTTGTATGGCAGCTATATACTATAATGATCCGATATCGGCGGTGCTGGCAAATAAGCAACTTTTTGGAGAGAAAATAACGTGCGCCAAGTTTTAAAGCGATTTCTCAACAGCTACATGCCTTATTGGGTCTCCGAAGTTGGCGCATATTCGCTCAGCTACAAGCTATATGGCCATATATATACATGTGTGTGTGTGTGTGAATATGTGTATGCGTGTATAAGTAAGTACAACTGCTCGTTGGTATGTGCTTTATTGGCGCACAAATTCGGCCGCCATCGCAGCCAAAGGCAGGGCGCTCAAACTAAAGCATTGTAAAACAAATAAAAATGCCACAACAACAAAAACTAAACACACCAAATATTGTTGCGCCGCAATACAAAACCAAAAGGAAATAGACACCAACAAGAGAAAAAAAACTAATTGAAGCATATTTTTTGCATGCCGCGGGTGGCTGGTGCGGAGTTGCGACCGATGTGTGAATTATTGCTCGGGCGTAAAGTGCGACTGCCGATATTTCAACTTTGTTTGCTGCAGAATATTTGAAATTGCCAGCAGTGCAGGCGTTGAAGTAAGAGACTAGTAAGATGAATAGTAAACCTTCCTTATACAAACGAGCAAACCTAGATGCTGTAGACGCTGGGGTCCCCACGGTAGGATACACCGGAGCAGGTATCGATAGTGAGGCCACAGGGTCTATAAAAATCGCGAAAAGCGCAGGCATTCTTAAGTATGACTACTTCTCATGGGCCGAGTAACTGAAGTCCATCGGGGATCGCAATGAACTAAAACTGGTCTAAGCATGGTTCATTGGGCTACCAGACTAGCCTAACCTAACATAAGTATAATTTCTACGCACTTTTGTAAGCTAAAGAAAATTGTGCCCATTTCTGTTGCCCACTTTTAGGCGCGACGCCTCTGTACTATTCGCAGCTTTGTTTTTACAAATTGTTTCTATTTTTGGGCTTTTGCCGTTCGCTTGAAAATTTTGTGGCTTTTCGCTATTCACTTTATTCATTTATTTATTTGAAGCTTTTTTGTTTGTTTGTTTTCCTTTTTTTAACTCAATTGGTTTGTTTAGTTTGTTTTGCACTTTGATTTATTTATGTTATTGTATTGCGAATTTGTTTCAATCAGTATTTATACGCTCTCTGCCACTCTGGCAACACTAGCTTTGTGAGCGCGTATTCTGGCATATTCCTGAATGTTTCTACATATATAAGCGCCACAAATGACTGCCTTCCACTAAAAATTCAAATTCCAGCAAAAAAAATTCAAATATTTTAAAAGTTGGCGAATTTGCAGGACTTTGTCATGCCGATTAGGCGATCTCTTACAATATTATAAGGAAATATTCAGTTCTAGTGGATCATATGGAAAACTGGATGTAAAACGCCCATAAAACTGAATCTGCAAAGGCAGCTGGATAAACCTAAGATCGCCGTGCCTTTCTCTACTATGTGCTATCTAACGAGATATCAATGCGGAATGTTGCCAACTAAATGCCGTCCCAAGATATAGAATCAGAAGAAGTGATTGCGGAAAGAAATCATCGAAAAATCCCGCTATCGTATTGACAGCAGTGTTTTCTTAAATGCGGTCTCGGGTTGCTTACTTCGCTAAATGCAAACAGATGGGTCATTGACTTTCAGGTAGGGTGGTTGACATCACTAAATTCAAAATAAAACCTCACCAAGGTTCATTAACCTCACTAACACTCATTCACTTCAGGTTGTTGACGTCGCTAAAGGCAAATAAAAGTAAGTTTAAATTATAATGACGGCCGTATGGTCAACAGATTGCAGTGCCTTCCTCTACAAAAATGTATCTAACGAGATATCGATGGCCGAAAATGGCCAACTAAATTGCGGTCTCAACTTATGGAAGTATAAGAAGGTATTGCATAAAGAAATATTGGATAAACCCCCATCGAATTGATATACAGTTGGTCCGCGGTATTTTCTTCTATACGCCTCGGGTTGTTCACGTCGCTATATGTAAATTAAAGGATCATTGAACCAGGTAGGAAGGTTAACTCTGCTATATGTATACAAAAGGGTCACTAACCTCAGGTTGGGTTGTTGACACCACTTAATTCAAATAAAAGGCTCATTAACCTCACTAACGGACATTTATCTGGAGTGCCGTGTAGACAAAAAATTACTATGCATTTCTTTGAAATAATCTACCTGACAAGATATCGATTTGCCAACTAAATTGCGGCCTCAACTTATAGAAAAATATGAAGGTATTGCAGAAAGAAATATTCGAAAATCCTCTCTTCTATACAACCTCTCTTGATATACAGCTGGTCCGCGGTCTTTTCTTGTCTGTGCTAAGTTCTAATTTATAGTGGCGACCAAGTCACTGTGCTTATCACTGTCAACACTTTAATTTTCACATCCACAACGCAGTCATTTCAAATCACACTAAAAATAATACCAAAAAACTATGAAACCTCATCGCGTCACACACATATACGCATACATACAAACGAAGGAAGAACGAAAGAAAAAACTCATACCGAAAAATAGCAACCGACAATTTCCGTTTGCAATTTTGCAATTTGCCAAAATATTCTAAATTTCCGTAAGATAAACATACCGAAATACAGGTATGCAAATGCGCATCTAACTGTTTCTCCCCGCTCTCTCTCTCTCTCTCTCTCTCTCTTTCTTAGCGACTTCATTCATTTCATTTTGGTTTACTAATTTCCTGCAAATGCCAAATGCTCGAATGGCTTCGAATATCCACTGGCGGCTGACAAGCAACAGCTTGCTGACACGGACAGACAGCATGCAGCATTCAGGACACACACACATGCATACATATGTATGTATGCAACGGCCCCAGCAAAGACACACAGCGCTTGGAGATAGCTTTCTTTGGCTTTGTGAGTTGGACAAATGACAGCTCGCTCATAGCCGGATTCCATCTGCTTTTATAAAAGTGTGTGTGTATTACTTTTTAGCTGCAACTTGAAGCACACACATACGCACATACAAATAAACTCGCATTTGTCCATAATTGGCATATGTGAATGGGCTATGCAAATGTATTGCAGGACGCCCTTTGGTGTCAACTATGTTGACAGATCAGAAGAATTCCAATATTTCAATGCACTATGTCATTCAATATCAGTTTACAGTTCATTTCGTTTCTTTTTTTTAATTCTTTCGACTTACTTTGAGCTCATCTGACACTAGCTAACTAGCTTTGTCCACCTTCACCCGCAAAATAAATGAAATTCTACGGGAATGTGCTTATGTAAGACGAAAAAATGCTGAATATAAATTCTTCTATGCAATTATATACATCTAAATGCCCTATCATCCTAATGCCATACAGTAGCCCAGAAGTGGCTGCTTCTAAAGTTGCAGTAGACTTACTGCTCCACAGTGTAGCTTCTATGAGGGAGATGAGTATTCACTACGACAGCAGAGCGCAAACTTTACGCTCAAAACTTCTCTAGTAGTGTCCGTCGACACTAGAAAAAACATCAAACTACTTCATTATCAGACGCGTTTGCATGCCCAATTATAAAGGAATCGCTGGTAACTGCAAAGTCCATGAGCCTGACAGAACTAGCATCCTTGGCCCGATCATATCGGAATAGGAATGTATTTCATCTCCATTGTCATCTTGCTTTATAGCACGGGACATACTGACCTTGCGTACGTTAAGCAGGCGTTGATTGACGACCAGTTCCTCTGTGACTGCGAGATCCTTTTTTGTAGAACGTAGAGAGTATCTTGAACTATTTGCCTTTAGCTAAATTCATCTTTCCGAAATCGTGGGAATCCTTAGTGGACATTGTCCAATAAGGTCGAAATCAAATTATCAAAGTTGTTTGGAAAAAGGTAAATTGGAAACTTTTGGGCACATTCTTTTTCACTCTATAGTCTAAAATTAAAACATATCGGCAGGAATACCTTCCACAAACCAGGAGACACAGCCGAAACTAACATTAGGAATAGGATCTTATGATTTATTACATTAGGTAATTGAACGGTCTGCCGCTAACCTGTCGAATTGAGGTCCCTCTTAGGTACACATCTTTATGTTGTTATTGTCGAATACAGAAACGGAGTTGTAGCCTTTAATTCTCTAATAATAGTTGAGGTTATATTATCGAAACAATTACTGAAGTATTATTTGATAATAATATTAATGTGAATATTTTAAAAATCCTACTGAAGAAAACGATTGCTCAAACTCGAGAACGAAAAAAAGGGGTCCGATTTGGCCGCACTCAAGTGTTTGCTTGAGAACATTCGTCGAAAATGGCCAAAATTGTGGAAGAACAATTCACGGATTTTAATGATCATAAAGCACCGTCGCATCGAGCTACGATTGTTGCCAAATTTAAAGCCAAAAACGCAACAAATACCATTGGTCAAGAACCGTATTCACCAGATTTGGCTCCGTGTGATTTTTTTCTTGTTCTCCGAACTGAAATTGCCGCCACGTGGAACCCGTTTTCAGTCGATCGAGGAGACAAAACGAAACTCGTTGAAGGAGCTGAGGGCCATCCCAAAAAGTCTTATGAAAATTGTTTCGAGGAATGGAAAAATCGTTGGCATAAGTGTATTAAACATGATGGAGATTACTTTCATGGCGACAACTGATGAATAATTAAGTATTTTGCATTTTATTTACAATTTCCGGGTACTTTTTTGTCACAACATTAATCCCCAGCGTCTAAGTTCTAGTGCCTCAACGAAGGTGTTCAGTAGTGCTTATACAATGAACTAGTTTAGTATATATACACAACCGTCTGTATATATTAGTATATATGTCTGTCACAAGTCCATATTGCTGTCAAAAGGCAGCAGCTGTCAGCTTTGTATGTATGTATATGTGTTAGGTGACCACAGTTCTGAACAATTTCGGATATAATTTGCGGAAATTGTGTTGCGTGGCACTTGACTTTTGCTCCGTCAGCTAGCATACACCCACCCATCGCGCACTACACATTCTATATTCTTCTTCTTCTTCTCCTTTCGTTGCTGCTCCGCCTTGCGCAATGCCAACAGACACTACTTCCGTTGCATTGTGCAGCTGCTACAACGTTGTCATGATTGTTGTTATTATTTTTATATCCTTTGCCAGCAATGTTGCTATATTGCAATAATTGCACCCGAGACAAGCAAGCAAACAAACAAACGGGCATACGAAAAGCGAAGGAGCAACAATGGAAATATTTGCAGCAGAGTCACAGAAAATACACAAAGCAAAAATGCGCAGGAAATTGCAATCGTCGCAGCACCGGGCGTAAGGACACCGGGCGGAAACGGGAAATAAGTGCAGACACATATACACACACAGACGCACACACACACACACCGCACATGGCCGCCTGTTGTCCACCTGCTCTACGCAAGTGCACTGCTGTCTGCACGCCGTAAAGGCAAACACTAGCAAGCAACAACATCCGCCTGACGCAGGAAGCGCATCTCCACACCACGTAGACACCAACGGCTAGGGTGGAACCCCTGCTTAATTTACTTGCAACATTGCTTTGAAAACGCAGATAACTTAAGATGTTTTTAGTGCATTCCAAGACCTTAAAGCTCTTCATATTTCAAGCTTCGAAGCGCGGATTTCGAGTGTGTTACGCCAGAGTTGGTTCTGCTAACGTTACAAAACAGTAAGCTCATTGCCATTTTTAATCAAAAAATTTCCCCTGCTTCCCACGTCCGCTTATAACTCAATCCAATTAAAACCCTTTGTACCACACAAATCCCATCAGTAATGTTTTGCTGAGTAACCCCACTTATAAATTATATCTGCACGCCGTCTCGCTCTCACACTTGGTTCGAAGCTGCGCGCTGTTTTCATTACCAGTTGACCGTTTGCTGTGCCGGCATATGAACCGTTTCACTCCCAGCTGCCCGCGGTCAGCGCAGTTAAGTCAAAACTTGTAAGGAACAAAAGCTGCAAAAAAAGGGTTACCAAGTCGTTTGTCATTGATTGATGATGTAATATTGCGCAATGTTGCCACAAAGTAAAAAATGTGCAAATAAAACATGGAGAACGTATCGAATAAAAAATGAAACAAATTCAAACAATAATAAATGAGCCCCATGAAAGGCGTGACGTGTGTGCGAAGAGGAGCTTGTAACCGAACAAAAAAAAAAAAGAAAAACAAAGCAGCAAAGCATCTCTACACAATAACAACAATGAAAACGAGTGTCCGGCAAATCGCTTGTGATTAACTGTGCACATAATGGAAAAGCTGTGTTGGCGTGGTCAGCGGAGGGAATCGCTACGGATTTACATACAAGTATTTCGCATAGCAAATTGGAGTGGGCGATTGGAGAGTTATAAGTTTTTTGCGTGAACAAAATGAATGTTTTGCCCTTGACGAATTGATGAAATAAACTCAAGCTATAAAAGTTTTCACAAATAAAAAAAGTTTCCAAACAAGAGGCAGCTATATGCTGTAGTGGCCCGATCTGAACAATTTCTGGGATGGTTATTGCATTGGCTCGGATAATAATCCACGCTAAATTTTGTGACTATATCTTCGAAAATAAAATTTATTTTCAATCAAGAACTTGATTTCAATCGATTAATTTGTACGTTGAAGAGAGGACTCGTTCAAGACAACATTTGAACTCTTCAACTGATGAAACTATTACAAAAGTGAAGGATATGATGCTTGAAAATTGTCAGGCAAGTGTTAGAGAGTTAGCCGGAGAGCTCGACATCTCTAGCAAGTTTTAGAATAATTTTGGTCCGAAGTCCAAGCGACAGTCATCCGAGTGAACTGCGCACGATGAACCCGCTCCAAAGTGTGGAAAAACGTAACAGTTGGCTGGAAAGGTTATAGGATCTGTGTTTTGGTATGCGCGTGGAACAATTTTTACTAACTATCTTGAAAAAGGACGGACCATCAACTTCGACTATTACGTATCGTTATTGGACCGCTTGAAAGACCAAATTGTCGAGGAATGGATGCATTTGAGGAAGAAGTAAGTGGTGTTTCACTAAGATAAAGCACCGTGTCACATAAGGCAGTGAAAACGATGGGAAAATTTAAGGAATTGGGTTTGGAATTGCTTTCGCATCCAACGTATAATCCTGATCTGGCTCCAAGGGACTAATACCTGTCCTCAGATCTCAAAAGAATGCTCTCTGGGAAGAAGTTTTCGTCGAATGAAGAGATGATCGCTGAAAATGCGTTTGAAAAATTGCAGGGTCGCTATACTACTGTGGGCAAATAATAGTAAGATTTTTTAAATCCATTCGTCGATATATTTCTTTTCTACGTTGGTATCACTGTCAGTCACATGTCAAATTTCACATCAAAATATTCATAAGTGTTTAGTCCACGCTTGCTTTTCTGTAGTATGTACATCGATTTTTACGATGAGTGAAATTATTCAACAAGGAAGTTCCATCAAATTCTGTGTGCGGAAACAAATTTCAGGTGCAGAATGTTGGAAAAAGCCTTCGGCGATAATTGTTTGCCGCGAACAAGTGTTTTTGATTGGCACAAATTATGCAAATTGAAATGTTGAAAATGAACCACGTTCAGGACGAAAAGCAACACAGTTATGTTATGAAATGGTTAGTGGATGGCCATCAATATCAACTGATGATCAACATGTTAATAAAATAAAAGAGTCAGTGCTTAAAAATCGACAACTAACAGTCAGAGATCTTACTGGCATCTTTGGAATATCGAAAGGATCAGTGAAAACCATTTTGAAGGACCATTTGGGACGATGAAAAGTGAAAGCACGATTGGCAACAAAATAACTACATTTTTTCGAAAAACAGGTTCGCGTTAACGTCTGCTTTACGACTACCAGGATGTCATTAAATGTATTATTACTGGCGATGAATCCTGAATCTTTGTTTACGACATGGAAACAGGCTAACAATCGGCCGAATATCGTAGCAAAGGTGAGCTAAAGTCGAAAAAACACGTGAAAGCTTGTCAAAAATCAAAGTTTTATTGACAGTTTTCCTCGATGATCAAGTTGTGGTGCACTCCGAATTCCTACCGACCGGCCAAACTGTCAATTAGGGTTATTTTAAAATTATGAAGAAAGTCTTACTATTTTTTTATCTTATTGTACTAATCAGTGTACCAGCCTTGAAGGGAACTATGTTGAATAAAAACATATAGGTTTGCCAAGCAAATGTGATTTACTATGGTAGAGCGTGGACTATTCAATTGACCTCATAACAGTTTTCGAATATAAATATACAGAAATATTTGTGTGCTATGCGGCTTTAGAGTAAAGTGAATTATCAATAGTATACATCTACACACACACGCACATCCAAACACGCGACCCAAAAATGACGAAAATCGCAAACAGACTATAAAATAGTAAATATATGCCGTGATTACTATAATCCATCACTCAATGTGGCACTCAACGCCCAACTCCCACCATTCACAAACACTTTGAGCTACTGTCATATATCTATTCTATTTACCGGAAACGGTGTCTGTATGACAAAGAAACGCACCCAAATTTCCACTCAGAAATTTATTTTTTTGTATTTCAGCGAACTCGAGAAACATTTAAGTGAACACCTGGGTAGGCGGTAAGAGGCAGTTAAGCAGCGCTTGAGAAATTGCTGTGGAACTGTGCGAGTATTTCTGAGTTCTTTGCGAAATTCCACTGAAAAATGTTGCTGTAACCCATAATGCGAATCTCTTTTGCTTTATGAGATTGCGCCGCACCTTTGGCAAACACAGGGCACCGGCGCGTATCATTAACTTCCATACGCAAATACAGATTTACATATACACACGCATTACCCGAAGTAAGTTAAGTAAAAAGAAGGTAGACAATATTTACATGTCTCTTAGATTTTTGATGGTAAGCGCTGATGCTTCCGCTCAGCTGTCGACATACTCAATATAAGTGAAAACGCTAAAGTGCCACACTCGAAGCGGCAATCTCACGGATTACTTGAACTATGGTTGAGTAAACACGTAAAATATACATACACATACACACACATGCAACGCTTAAAACCAAATAATACTTGTATATATACATATATATATATATATATGCCACTTCGGCTTGCTGTTTCAGCAGCGCAGCATCGTTATTGCCAAATCTGCCAATAATCCAGATAAAGTGTGCTACTCTACAAGTATGTGGCAAGGCGTTGAGCCCACCCGTCTGCTTGAGCAATCACTTACCTGAACTCGCGTTCGGTGACGGCGACAAAAATCGGTTGCCATTTGTCGTTTTCATCGGAACTCTCCGAGCTGGAACGTCCGCTTGGCTAAGGCACAATACACACGTTCAACATCGCATATTCCATGCCGCATGTAAGCACATTTACAAGGTCAGCATACGAATGTTGCACGAAAAAACGTAGCAGCATACCGGAAAAGAATTGTAAATAAAATGAATTCATTAAAAATGCAATGTGAAGTGCAGCGAATGGTAGGAAAATGAAATGTAAGAAAAGCAAATAAAGCAACGAAAGCACTGTAGTGCAGTCGCTGCAATGGCAGTTAAAGAGAAAATCAAACGCTTAAATCTTCTTGCGGCATCACTCAGTCCGCCGCACTTTCGTTGGCCACTTACCAAATCGCCTGCGCCGCCGCCGCCAATGGCGCTGGCGCTGCTGCCACCACCACCACCGCCGCTGCCTGAACTGCCACCGCCAACGCCGCCGCTGGTGCTGCCGCCACTCAAACGCCTGCTAAGCCAGCCAATGTGCTTCAGCTCGCCGATGACATTCATTAGCGCGCGATTGGCATCGGTGAGTGCGCGCTGTGTGCTGCCACACATCGCCGAGTGCAGCGCATTGAACCAGATCAGCGCTTCGGCTGAGTCGGTGGCGCGCAGGATGCACGAGTGCACGCCGTCCGGCGAATGCAGTTCGATACAACGGTTCTCTGCAAATAAACAGAACAGAAAAAAAACAACAAAAAATAAGCAATAATTACTTAAGCAGTATATACATACATATATGCGAGGGGAGAGCAGTAATGGAAGGCATTAATGAATACATGCGCGTAATCAGCGGCTCAGTAAATACTTTCACGCACATTACGTGCGGACTGTTGATTTCACAAGCTTATATACCATATATGCGGTATGATTTCGATTATGGAGGTAATTATGGCAAATTGATATTACCTACCAGTGAGTTGAAGCAAGGTTCACATAATTCGAAGCCTTTCTAAAATTATATAATATTATACGAAGTTAGTTCAACAACAACAACCGGAAAGAAATGTCGAATACCCTTTAACACATTCTATATATAGAAAACTTTTTTGTTTGAGGAAATATCTTCTTGAAATTTGGCAGAAATTATATGAAACAGAAAAGGTATAATCTCCGAAGAAATTGTTCAAATCGGACAACTATAGCGTATAGCTCTCATACAAACCGAACGACCAAACTCAAGTCCTTGTAAGGAAAACTTTTTTATTTAACAAAATATATTCTAGAAATTATGTATGCACTATTATTTAAGATAACGGTACAATCTCCAAATAATTTGTTGAAAACAGACTACTAAAGCATATAGCTGCCATACAAACCGAACCATCAAATTCAAGTCCTTGTATGGAAAACTTTTTATTTGACGAGGTATTTTCTTGAAATTCAATGTGGACTATTATTTATGATAACGGTACCATATCTAAAGAACTTGTTGAGATCGGACAACTATAGCACATAGCTTCCATACAAACTGACCCATCACAGTCAAGATAAAAATCATTTTGTACCTATTTAAGCTATAAGAAATGCAACTATGAAGGGTATTATAACATCAGTGTAGAGAACTTAAATTTTCTTGTTGTTTTTTAGCACTTCGCGAAAGCAGAAATTGTTGCCATCAGAAATTAATATATGCTTTAGTGGTCCCCTTTGCATTGTCGCAGTTCTTAGTGTTTGCTAAGGCAAAGAAGGCAGAATAGAGACATCTACGCTACGAGATAATAAACCCAACGTCATTCATTTCTAAGGTTATTTACTAGTTTATTAAACCACACTTCCTCATTTACTGGCAAAGTACTAAAGACAATACCTTCCACTTCCAAACTTTTCGCGTCATGGTCAGTTGTTTTTGTTGCCGCAACGCAATGGAGCATTGTTTATTCATTTCGAGCAGCATACATTTTTAATAAAGTAATATTACGCGAAAAAGTGCCAGAATATTTTAATTTGCGGAACTCAGCAGCGCGCCACCCGCATACGCCAAGGCGCACCTACCGCAGTCAGCATTAAAAATCATGTATACAATGAAGCATTGAAAGAGAAGAGGAGCTCTGCTGAAATATAGCGGGATATAGCGAAGCAAAAGTCTTGATTAAATTCCGTTGCTGAATAGAACGAACGGCTGTCGGTATAAACGGAAATAGACGAAACGCGTTCACAGAGCGAGGAAGGAAGTTGTGCTTTTTTCGCCGTCAGCATTTATTACAAATGCAAATTTTTACGTTCTTTTCTTATTATTATTTTTGATGAGACGGTGACTAACAACAAATTTCAAAATTTCAGCGCAGGGAAATCAGCAAAGCGTGCACATTTTGTTTTTGTTTTTCTTCACACCCGATCAATCTGCCTGCCCAAACAAAATTTGATAACGCTGATGGAGATGGGAGGCAGTAATGAAGCGCGTAATGAAGTAGCGAGGCGCGACGCTGCACAGTGGCCGATTTAGCTATGCCAGCTCAAGATTAGGCAAATTTGCCACTGTTAACATTGAACAAAGTTTTGTTTCCCACCGTTAACTAAGTATCCATTTATCAAATAAGAAATATCAAATCCATTAATTTCGGTAAAATTAATAAGCTGTTAGCTCTCAAAGTTATCATATGGTAGGACAACTATTTTCAGTGGTGATATCTCGATTCAGACATTTGCGAAATTTTATCGGAATCACCTGTTTTGAATCTCCCATTTTCGTAGAGGCCCGAAACAGAGATAAAAGAAAATTTCTCCTGAACTTTACTCCCGAAAATTCGTTTTGTAATGCAATGGTGGATCCATAGCACTTATTGTGAGTATCGTCGGATCCAGTAATAACAAGTTTAAGCAAAAGTTCTGCCAATAACTCGAGCAAAACAGCTTTTTTTATACTGTAAGCCAGAATCTACTTATGGACTACAATGCAAAACACAAAATACATGTACATACAAAATATAAAAAAATTAAATTAAAAAAAGCTTTAAAAAAATATCAAAAAAAAATAAATTTAAAAAACATTACAATAAAATTTAAAAAAATATATGTATAAAAGTAAATAAAATTATAAAAAAGAAACATAAAAAAAAAAATTAAAACTAAGTTAAAAAAAAATAAATAAAATTAAAAAAAAATATATAAATAAAAATAAATATTAAATAACAAAAAAAAATAAATTGAATTATAAAAAAATATAAAAAAAAAAATTTTAAAACAAAATTAATAAATAAAAAAGTAAATAAAAATTAAAAAGATACATAAAAAATAAATTAAAAAAATTTAAAAAATTAAATAAATTAAAACAAAATTTTAATAAAATTTAAAAATCACATTAAATTAAAAAGTAGTAATATAAAAAAATTAATTCACAAAAAAAAAACAAAAAAGTTTAAAGTAAATTAAACTAAATAAAAAAACGTTTAAATAAAATTAAAAAAATAAATAAAATTAAAAAAATCAGATTAAATAAAAAATATTTAATAAAAATAAAAAAAAATATAATAATAATTAAATTAAATGAAAATAATAATTACAATAAAAAATTAAATTAAATTAAAAAACTTTAATTAAAATAAAAAAAAATCTGATTAAAATAAAAAAATATATAAAAATTAAATATATTAAAAAATTATTTAAATAAAATTTAAAAAATAAATAAATAAAATTTAAAAAAAATGCAGTTTATTTCTTTTTATTTTAACATTTCATAAAAGTTACCAACTTTGTGAAAATATCGTTATTTTTGCGAAACTCCTTTTCGAAAGCTAGATAAGCCAAATCGGCCACTGTGCGCCGTGGTGACTTCCTTTTTTTCTTGTATTTATATGGTAATGAGCGAACAACGGAGTCGTTGCTTGAAAACGCATGGGGTTGGAAATATTAAGTGGGCGGTGTAGTTGCCACATCTACAATTTCGGCAACATTGCAGGCGTTTGCGGTTACTTTCGGCAGTAAGTTTGTTGTTCGCACTCTTACAACGCATACACACACAAATAAGCAGCAACACGCAAAGCAAAGCCGAAGTTCCAGATTTTTGTGTTTATTTTTGTTATTGTTTTTGTGTTATCACATCGCCAAAGTCGGTTGTGTAGTAAATTACAAACTTTCCGCACTTTGTATACACTATCAGCTGTACTTGGCTGTGCACACTACTCCTTTAGTGCCCTTACTTATGGCTTAGGTAAATATCAGCCATCGTAGTTTTCATTTCATTGTTGTTGTTTGTGTTTTTTCTTTTCTGCTTGCTTGCTTCATTACTTCGCTCGCTGCACACCATTCGCCATTTATTTCTAATTAAACAGTTTTTGTTGCAGCAACTTTGTTGCATAATTTCGCCTTGCGCCACCCATCAACTGTACGGCCATTATGTATGTGTGTGTGTACAGCCAAGTTCACTTACAGATATTTTCAAATATAATTTTTTTTTGTCTTTGGCAATTAAAGTGCAATCGTTTTTTTCACACACCTCAGCTGAAAGTTGCGGATGCTACTTTTCGCCACAATTATAAATTGTGTTTGAAATTGGTCTTTGGGCCGTCGAGATGCCTTCTGTGTGCGGTATGAAAGATTTGTGGATGAAAGATTGATGGCAGCATTATTAATGGAAGTAAGGTCGACGACCAGCGCCTGTGCGACTGCGAGATCCTTCTGCTCTTAAGTAAAACGCAGAAGATCTACTGAGCTGCTTTGACTTGGCAAACTCCAACTTGCCGAAATCATAAGAGTTATTACTGAAAATTAGGATTATTACTGAATACTGACAGGCTAAAAATCCAGTCGGACTCAAGTTATCAAAGATATATGGAGCCGAGTTTGCTTAAAAACTCCAGCCACTATATTATAGCTAAAAGGCAGTAGTCCGATGGCAGTGGAACGACAGGCCGATTAAACGATCAAGCAACCCCCTCGAACAAATTACTCAGGAGAAATGGATAGTTGGATATAAGAACGATCCGTCACTTCTATGCGTAAAGGATGTGGTTGCGAAGCTCAAAGCCCATGTCAGGGCGCCGTTCTGAAAATAGTGGACCAACTATGCATTCCCTCCATTCCGAAGGCGAAGATTCTCATACCACGCACAGTAAAACCGGAGGAGGCACTGCGCTTTTCAGAAAAAAGTCTTGATTTACCGGTATCCAAAACTACATTCACCAAAAAACAAATCGGCCGAGGGTATTATACGAAAGGTTCGTAGTTAGCGTGTACCTCCACCTCAAGAAGCTTAGTCCGACTGACAACAACGAAAACAGCGACAACAGATAAGCGAGTGGTGGTAAGGATTCTACGAGAGATCTCAGAAGCCACATTGAAGTTTCAAGATACAGGTAAGACGGAGACGAAGATAGGTTCGTAGGCAGCGCGTACTTCCACCTCAAGAACCGCAATCCAATCGATGAGAACGGAAAATCAGATACCACACTGAAGCTCCAAGAAAAGGGCAAGACGGTGAGTCAACTCGACAGAGCGGAAAAAAGAGAATAAATTTAACAGTGTAGTTTCTGCAGATAAACCTGAATAAGAGCAATGTCGTTTCTGCCAAAATGGTCCCTGGAAACTTTTTTATAAGTGACGGGTATTATGCAAGTTAACACTTTATTTTTTGAAGAGCTTTTCATCCTCCTAGCTGTTGTGGGTTGACTTTGAGTTCAAAAATGTTTTAAGGATAGTTTGCTGTTTTAACCAGTATATCAGTTATTTCTAACCTGCCGGCAGCTCCATACGATTCGCTCTCGTGCTAGTGACCAAGGTTAGGTCATTTGTATGTTGTATGTCTTTACTGCAGTCCGAATGATAGATTTCAACTGAGCTGAGTTGAACAACTAAAGCCACATTTCAACTGAGTGGCAGCATTACAGCGGCTCTGGGTATTAATGTTGTTGCATTGTTGACTATATTGATGTTGCTTTTGTATCTGGATTTGTGCAGATGTATTACAGAATTTTGTTTCTCTAGCCACTCACTTGTATTGCCAGCCATTATTTTATTTGCCACTAAGCAAAAGCGAATATAATTTTGAATTTTGAACTCTGCATTGTCTGGCACATATTGTGGTATGTCAGTATGTAGGCGCCTCTATTTGTACGCAAATACAATTGCATGTTCCGGCTAACAATAAATCACTGCACATTTGTTTGCTCCGTTAGTTGGTTGACTGCTTTGGAGAGTTGGCGGTTTTAGCCGCCAAATGCCGACACCTGATATGACACAATTTCGACAAATACGCGGATTTCCATGTGGCAGCGCAGCAAACAAAGCTATGCACATAACAATAAAAACAAAAATGCACTGAGAGCAGCAGAGAAGCGCCGACAATGCGCGCTGCGGCATTTGACGCGTTGACTTTACAAAGTTTGCTGCGCTCAGAGATAAGAATTTTATAGAAGGAATATAATTTGAATAAAGCATCAACATATTGACTGTATAGAATGCAATTGTGGCAATAAATCGGAGCGTCGCTGGGAAATTGTGTTTTATTACAAATATTTTAGATTGTTATGCACACAATAGTAGCATTTTTTTAAATAGGAACGCTACAAAAGTAGGCCAAGTCTAGTCAAGCAGTCTATTGACATTTGTCTTTAGTAAGATTTGCCATTTCATCATGAAAGTTATACGATCCAATGGAGCATTCACCAACGTCTCTACAGAATCTATTCTGAACATTAGCTAGTCAATAGGTCTTGTACCTGCTATAAAACGCTGGATCAGAAGCTTTTTGACCTCTAGACGGAGAAGAGCATAATGAAACGCCACTAAAATGACCAAGGAATCGTGTACAGGTACTCCCCAAGGTGGAGTGCTATCTTCACTTCTATAGACGTTAGAGGTGAATAAACTGTTAAGGAACTTCAAAGGCAAAACTCTAAAGATAGTGGCATATGCGCACGACATTGCCATCTTAATAACGGCAAGGTGTCTACAGACCATTATCAGTAGTATGACCACCACTCACAATACAGTCCAGAACTGGGAATAGCAAGCTGGTCTGGGGTTGAACCCGGAGAAAACGGATCTGCTTCATAAGAAAGCACAATATTCCACCATGAAGGTTCCCTTCGATTAGTGGGACACAAATCTCTCTCAAGGACCGCAACACTTATTTTGGGGTAGTCTTGGACAGCAAACTGCTGTCTAAGCACAACGCGGAAAAAAGTGTGAGAAAAACTAGCAATATTTTATATATACTGTCCAGAGTTAGACAAAACCTTTTAAGTTGCCGAACCACGGCAGCATATTTCAAGATGAGGTCTTTGCTATTGCGAAAGCTGAAGAGCTGGCCTCTAATGCACCTACAGGCAATTCTAGAGTCAACACCTACGTAAACAGCAGCACTCAAGGCATTATTCTCGTATCGCATAACGGCCAGAAGTGTCTTGGGAAGCAGGGCAGCAGTAAAAAGTGTTGTCAGAAGTAAGCAACTTCACTTCTATGGGTGCCAGGTCACAAACATCCACAAACGCAAGGCTTTAGGAACATAATGGAAATACAAACTGATCACTGCCTGGTGGCGACACATGCCCGTAAGATGGGGCTTACAAGTCGAGAAGACTGCAGGTAATGAATAAACCAGAGTACCAGGGAAACAATGGAGCATCTCTTGTGCACCTGCCCCACATTCGCAAGACTACGCATCTGGGGTCCTCACGGTATGATACACTGGATACACTCGAAAGTGAGGCCACAGAGTCTGTTAAAATTCGCATCAAGCGCAGACAACCTAAAAGATGACCATTTCTCTTGGACCTAAGAACTGAACTCCATCTGGTATCGCAAAGGACCAAATCTGGTCCATGCGTGACTTATTGGCCTAAGAGTTTAACCTAACCTAACCTTAATCTAGTAGCGCCATCATCTCAACTGACCTGTTAGTAAAGCGACATTGCCGGTTTCGACAAATAAATACCTTCTTAGGGAGAAAAGGATGTGTACAAAGTTTCAGAGCGATATCTCAAAAACTGAGGTACTAGTTCGCGTATATACAGAGGGACAGAAAGTGGTGCTTTATGCGGGCTCGAGTCAGCTCGATACGCTATTTGTTTAAAATATAATAATATAAGGTCTCCGTCGTTTTTTTGGGTATTCCAAACATCATGTTAAACTTCATAAACTCAGTTCAGAGTATAATAGTATTAACACTGACAGAGAGATTGGATTAAGCGCTTCGCTTCGCTTACACAGGGTTTACCTGTAAATGGTTCGATATTGTAAGCATGATACTGTGCTTACTAAACACATGTATTAAGAGTAATGAATATTAAATACAGAAAGCTCGAAATGTAGAAAGCTATGGCAGCAGAAAAATGAAGAAACGTAGCTTCATCCGCGCTCCTGTCATTCGCCAGCAGTGCAACTGTGCGACGGAGGGTGGCACAGTGAGAGCAACGCTTTGTTGTTATGTGCAATAACGACGGATTAAAGAAAGAAAAATAGCAACAAATAAGACATTACAATTACTGCAACACTTGCAACACACTCATTTGCCACTTGCTGCTATCTCGCAGCCGCGTCGTGGCCATTATTTCTCGTTGCTGCGCATTGCCGCTTTCGCTCTTCCGTCGGATTTGCGGCTATGAGCACAACAAGTATAACAATAACAATAACAGTGACGCCGTTAGTACTTTTCCTAGTGATTAAACAATAGTATTGACAACAAATACAACAACTACAAATATAAAAACAACAACGTCATCAGCAACATCAGCTTAAACGTTTGCATCGGAGGCGTTTGCCGCTGCCGCTGCCGCGCGTCGACGTTGCATTAAATCAACGTGGCGGAAAGATTAACCACAGCAACCCTGAACTCAATGCAACCCGAAAAGAGCGCGGGCGCTGAGTTTTACACAGCATAGAGCAGGCTTGGGCGGGGTAAATGCCGTCAAGTTGTGTTGTGGCACAAAGACGTTGCAAGTGCTGTCGGTGTGCGTGCGTGCTTATGTGCATGTGTTTGTATGTTGGCATAGTGAAGTGAAACAAAAGTCGCCGGCATAAAAGCGAACACGCAAACGAAGAAGAACAACGTCGGGGCGGCGCATGGTTCGGCCAAGGCGATGGGGCAAAAGATATACACAAGTAGGACCCAAGTGATTACGAGTATGAGAGTGTGTGTGTGTGTGTAACAATAACTATTGCCACAAATGGTGGCAGCAACGGCAATAGTGGCAAGCAGTGCAAAGACGACAGCGCCGCCACCCCCTTCGCCATTGTCGGCCTCTGAGCAGCGAGTAATGAGACTATGCCGCAGGCTAGCGGTAAGGGCTTGAGGTAAGGGCTGGCGCTCATTGTCAGCAGATCACTGTCTTTGAGTGTGTATTTTGCGCCGGCAGTTTGCAGCAATTCATCGCATTTGCTGATGCTGCCATTATCGTTGCGAGCGAGTGCTGGCTGCCGCATGCAAATGACAAGCGGCCCTCACTTGCAACACTCGTTGGTGCAGCTGCAACTGTGGTCTTAGTAGTAGTAGTTGTTGTTATTGCAATTGTTAGTGTTGTTGTCGGTTTTGTTGTTGCAGCTGCAGTTCTCGACTTAGGAATTGTTGTTGTTGTTATTGCTATTTTTAATGTTGCTTTCAGTTTTGTTGTTGTTGTTATTGTTTTGTTGTTCTTATTATTGTTTTTGTAATCCTTCTTGTCATTGTTGTTGTTGTTGTGGGCATTGTGGGTTTCACGGGTGACGGATCCACATAAGTGTGTGTGTGTGTGTGCGATTGGGGTTTGGTTGCCTTTGCATAGATACCAAGCCTGCCACATAGCGGTGGCACTCAGTGTGAGCCGCTTAATCAGTGTGCAGTTGGATTTTAGAGATTTTAGGTCGACTTTGCGCGCTGGTTTGGTTGCCAGCTGAGCGAGCAGCAAAATGATTTATGCAAGTATTTATTTGCCTAAACACATTTCATAGTAAAAATCCGTTGCAATTGTTGGGATTTTGCGAAAAATTAGCAAAAGTTGCAGGCGGAAGTCTAAAACATGTCTATTTTACGCTAAAGCATGTCTATGTCTTACTTAGTACAAATACTTTTAGACACCTAGCCATCTACTATCGCTAGATGTTGAAAAATTAATTTATTGTTGTTGGCTGTGTACTCACCGGGATCGATGTATTTCAAATTGCGCGCCAAATGTGTCAACTGTAACGGTATATAACGCGTGTCGGCCCGCGGTGTGATCTTCGGCGCTGGTGGCGATGTAGGCGCGCCGGGCCCCAGTGGACACAGAAAAGCGCGCTGCAATTCCCAGCCCACTTCGGAGATAATACTGGCTTTTCGGAAGTATGGTGTTACCTCGCGCAGGAATTTCACTAAAAGAAGAAGAGAAAGTGTTTTTAAATATTAATAACAGTTTTGGCAACGTAAGCATGATAAAGCGTACAGTTTTTTAAGTGAATTATTAAAAATGACTTTACATCAGCGGATTTTTGTCAAACATTTTTGCTGACTAGGGCGATAAGGTAGCAAATGTTTGAACAAATTAATAGAGAAGGTTGGTTAACTAAAAACAAGACACTGAGATATTGTAATTATTTAAAATTCTATTTTCAGAGATATTGATAATTTACAGATTTATAATTTAGGTCAATTGTGCCTTGTCTTGAGTGAATCTTAAACGCTTTCACCTTAAGGTGTTATAATAGTCTAGAGGCCCGAATTTTGAGCGTATATTTTTACCATAATTTTTTTTTTTTTCATTGAGTTATGCGTCCTTGAAGTAGAGGGGGAGAAATGGTTGGTCAGCATGATTTCTATCCCTGTGGTCATCTGAAAACTAAAACAATGTTCGATTCTGAAGTACAAATGTCGCTAGCTCAAGAAGCTAAACGTAAAAACGTAAACGGCTGCTCATTTTTTCACAAAGTTTTTAACTTTTTCGAATTTTTGAAAAATATAAAAAATTTCAATTTTTAATTTTCTCAACTTTTTCGAATTTTTGAAAAATTTAACAACTTTTCATTGTTTTATCATTTTTGAAAATTATAACAAATTTCAAAATTTTCTTTTTTTTTAACTTTTTCGAATTTTTGAAAAATATAACAATTCTTCCTTGTTTTATCATTAATGAATTTTTGAAAATTACAACAAATTTAAAAATTTTCTTTAGAAATTTTGAAAAATATAACAAATTTCAGTTTTTTTATTTTATTTTTTTAATTTTTGAAAAATATAACAAAATTAAATTTTTCATTTTTTAACTTTTTCGTATTTTTGAAAATTATAACAATTTTTCACTGTTTTATCATTTTCGAATTTTTGAAAATTATAACAAATTTAAAAATTTTCTTTTTTTAACTTTTTAGAAATTTTGAAAAATTTAACAAATTTCAGTTTTTATTTTTTTATTTCTTTTTTTTTAATTTTTGAAAAATACAACAAATTTGAACTTTTCATTTTTAAACTTTTTCGTATTTTTGATTATTACAACAAAATTTAATTTTTAATTTTTTGTTGCTTCATGTCATGAACGATGACGATAGTGTTTTTTCCATGTTTATTTCATGTTATTCCTGTTATACATATGTATATAAGAGCAAGCTTGAGCAACCTCGGCGGAGTTCTTCCCAAAGCTTTGATCGCTTTGATGAACCTTGCGTTGGTATCTCTCTCAACTGTCAGTTATTATGAAATGCTGACGAACATGCAAAAACATAACTTGCAATGCCGTGCTGCTAGCAAAATATAACAAATTAACTCGCCTTCTCTTGCACACGCAGCCTACTGCCAGCGCCCGCTTTGTGCTGCCACCGCCGCGTATTGCGTTGCTGAAATTTAATTTACAATTTTGTGCACATCGGTGCGTTGACGCCCTTAGTGCATTGTTGCGGCCGCTTTTGCCGTTGGCAATCGCTATTGGCAGCACAGCTCGTCCCTGTCTAGCAGCACTGCTGCCACTCCCGCTCCGTCAGCGCTTAACCTTTGCTTTTTTCGCGTTTGTGCCGCGCTTTTTACATATTTTATGCAGATCAGTCGGTGCCATCGGGTATAAATTTGCATTGCAACTCGACGTCCTCCATGTAGTTGCCACATACATCTATATATTACTGATAAAAGGAAATAATCATGCAGACATGCACTATAAATATACACATTTTCAAGTCCTTTTGTGTGTGTGTGTGTGTGTAATTTATGGCGAAATTGGCAGATAAAGATGCCACTTTGTTATGTCATTCCATTTATGATATAGCGCTGCTTGCAAGTATTTCAGTGCTGACATGTCCATACACATGTACATATATGTATATGCATATGTTTGTATCTGTATAATGAGCGATTGTCATGTATCGCGTAATTTACGCAAATTTGTGTTCTGTATATGATTTTTCTTTTTATTTTATGCATTCTATGAATATATTTCATTATCAATTAGTGCATGAGGGTTCTCACATTTCCATCCAATTTTCATATTTTACGAATTTGCTGATGCACCTGCTTTTTGCAATGACCCGAAATACAATAGTGAAAGCATTTTTGAATTCAATATAATATATGAAAGAGATACCGTGTGAAAATGTCTTTCATTAAGCAACAAGTTTTTAGAGACTCAAGTGATTACTGCCAAAGCAGGTGATCCCAAAAATAAGCTTTGGAACTCGTCTAACCAACAGAAAACGCCGATATTCATATGCCCACTGATTATCAACAGCAGAGGTCTTTGGTTCCTAAGTAATGCAGTAAGGTTATGGCTACATTGAAAAAGAAAGGGCCAATAACGATATGCAAAGCCTGAAGGATGAAATCGCCGAAAAACGACTGCATTTACGAAAAAGACAGCGCAGTTTCATCAGGACAAGGCACCGTGTCGCAAGTCAGTGGGACCAAAATACATGAATTGCGCTTCGAATTGCTTCCGCATCCAAAGTATTCTACAATTCAGGCCCCCAGCGACTATTTTTGTTCTCCGATCTCAAGTAATGTTCGCTGAGAAGATATTTTCGTCAAATGAAGAGGTGATCGCCGAAACGGAGGCCTATTTTGAGGCAAAGAACATATCGTACTACAAAGATCGTTCCAAAAAGTTGGAGTGTTGCTATAGTCCGTGTCTCACCCTTGAAGGGAACTAGGTTGAATGAAGAAAAACGAATTTTGCCAACGCTAAAATATATGAAAAGCTTTTTCAGATCGGACACTTAAGTTAAATTTTTGTATGAAAAACATTTTCATTTGACGAAAGATATTCGTTAAATTTCTTGTGAATTAATATTTAAGACAGTAGTACAATCTCCGAAAAAATTGTTCAGATCGGACCACTATAGCATAGCTGTCACACAAACATACCGATCAAAATCAAGTGTTTCTCCGAAAAACTTGTTTATTTGTTAAGAGTAGTCTTGACTCGGTGCAACAGAAGTTGACTTCTTTGTTTTTATACCCTGAACAGGGTATATTTAGTTTGTCACGAAGTTTGTAACACGCAGAAGGAAGCGTCGGCGACGATCGGAATCAAGTTCTTTATGGAAAACTTTCACATTTGGCAAGATATATTCACGAAATTTGGTATAGATTATTTTCTAAGGCAAAAATGTAATCTCCGAAGAAATTGTTCAGATCGGTTAACTATAGCATATGGCTGCCATACAAACCGAACGATCGGAATCAAGGAAAAAACTTTCACATTTGATGTGGTATCTTCACGAAATTTGATATGGATTACTGCTTAAGGTAATAATATAATCTCCGAAAAAATTGTTCAGAACGGATGACTGTAGCATATGGCTTCCATATAAACAGAACACATAGTTACTAAAAGAAATGCACCTGTGAAGGGTATATTAGCTTCGGTGAAGCCAACGTTAACGTTTTTTCTTGTTTTACTTTCGTCTAAACAACTTAATAATCCACTAAAATCCCCTGCAAAAACACTCTGTGGTAGCCACTTTCAATCAGTAGTCATCTGTAACTTCAATCATTGCATTTATTTTGCCTTTTTAGCAAATTGATTTAACTGTTATGAGGTGCTGCTGCCAACAACGCGAGTAGGATGCCATCAATGTGCAACAAAACAAGCTCGTCTGCCACGCCAATCGCATCATAGTTGTCTTCATTGACATTGTCTCAGTAAGCAAATTCTGCCACATCAGCACGCCAAAGTAACTACTTAAATGTAACAACTTGCAACCGGCGCAGCCAACACACACAGCCGCGCACAGTAAGTGACAATCGCAACTTCATACCATTCACACATTGACAGTGTGTAAAATTTCGTTGCATCCGCTTGCGACTTTCACTTCGCAATCAACTTACACTTCATTGCTACGCTGCCGCAATGAAGCTGTCAGTGTCAGTGCCATTGGCGACGTGCAACTGCTGTTGCTGCTGCCGATGCTGCTGCCAACAGGTAAACTTGAGGAGTGCTGCTAATACAATTTACATTTCCCGCCACAAGCGCACGACGTCGTGGCAACAGACACACACACATACATGCATATATACGTGAATATCGTAAGCGAAATGGCAAATGTCAGTGAGCGCGCAGCAACAACAGCAACAACTTCATCTAGGGCTGCAGGCGCCATCGTTTACCAACGTTTTGGCACTGGCAATCGGTATGCTAGGCTGGCGGGCAGACGGACAGACGGACGGATGCTGCCGTTAGGTGTCAAGTGTTGCAAATCGATACGCCCGTTAGTGTGGCGTTGGCTTAGCACACACTTGCGCACGCATGCGCCAACATGCAACACGGATGTTAGTTTGCCAAATTAGTTGGCAACATCCTTGCCACGTTTGCAGCAAAATGACACCACCAGCGCCGCACTCGCACCGTTATGTTAGCACGCGCATCTCGCATTACCGCCAGCACCGCTGCACATACAATTTACCAGCCAGCAAACAGTTGCAGGCAGCCGAGTGCTGGAGGTGTGCGTGGCAGACGCTCATTTCCCCAACACACAGCGCACACCAAGAGTTAAGTAATTGCCGTTATGTTGCATGCTCGATTGCGTTGTGTATTAATTTCAGTTGTTGCCAAATAGCAATCGGCTCAACGTGGCACATTAGCGGCGGTTGGGGCGCAATCGGGGCGACTCACAGCGAAATTACTTCAGAACCAAAGTGGGCTGACGCAAGCGCGTAGTGCCGGTAAATAGTTGTGCAATCAGCTTAACGCTTAGTGTTTGCACACCTGCCGCAAATGCTGCTCATCTGCGCCCACACTGCCGCGCTAGTCCGCCGCTTATCCAGCAACCGTCATACGACGCGGAGGCAAGGTTTCGTTGGCATTGTGTACGGTTGCAACAGTTTTGACGCGCCATTGCACGTTTCCAATTGCTTTTGCTTTGCGCACTTAAGCGATTTGCGGCTTATTAGCGCCGCTTCGATTACTTGCCACATTTTTAATGCCTCATTACGGCAGCTGTACCCGCTCACTGAGCCTTTGCTGCGGCGGCAACCAATGCGGATGCGCGCGCTGTATGCAAATGTTATCGGATTGCAAATTACTCGGATTGTTGCTGTTGTTGTACAACAAGCGGTTTTTATGATTTAGCTTGTTTGCTGCAATGTGATAGGTGTCGTCATGACGCCACATTAAGCGGTTTAGTCCTGTTGCAATTCGGTTGTGCGCTGCGCTTCTGGAAGTCAACGAGACACAAACACATATACCAACATATATACATACATACTCATGCACATATAAAAACATACAAATGCAGGAAGTTCGTGCGCGCAGAGTAGAATAGAGAGAGAGATAGGGAGTAGTTAAAAGCAAGTGTTGCTTAAAGCAATGAGTTCATTTATCAAATGAATAAAAAACAGTTACGTAATGTGGCATTTTATGTGTGAGAAGTGGGAGCAATATGTGAAAAATGTTTAAAATATCTCAGTTGGTTCGCAGCTATAATATTCTTTATAATTAAAGAAGTTTTCCATCAAGAATTCGATTTTGAGCGGTTGGTTTATATGGCAGCTAAATGCTATAGTTGTCCGATCTGAACAATTTCTTCAGAGATAATATAATGGCCTTAGATATTAATTCGTGTTGAATTTCGTGATTATAGCTCGTCAAATAAAAAAGTTTTCAAAACAAAAACTTAATTTTGAACAGTCAGTTTGTATGGCAGCTATGTATGCTATAGTGTTCCGATCTGAACAATTCCTTCAGAGATTATACCATTGAATCACTTAATAATTTCTGTGGAATTTCATGAAGATAACCCGTCAAATAAAACAGGTTTCCATACAAGAACTTGAATTTGGTCGTTCAGTTTGTATGGCAGCTATATGATATAGAAGGGCAATATCGTCGCTTCCGACAAATAAGCAGCTTCTTGGGGAGAAAAGGATGCGGGCTAAATTTCAGATCGATATCTCAAAACTGATCGATTAAATCGCATATATACAGACTGGCAGAGGTTCATGGTCAAAATGACTAAGCTCATCATGTTAATCATTTCTTAATGGATATATATTAATGTGGTTCAAGCTACAAATCGAAAATTTCAAATTCTTTTGAGCAATGCTGCCAACGCACTGTGCATCACAGCTGTTGTTGCAACATGCAAGAGAGCAGAAAAGTACCGTATCAAACAACAATACAAAAAATATGCAGGTCTCATGCAGCAATGAAATGTTCGGCTGCGCCTACTAACAACAAAATTCAGCTTTTTACTTTGTTTATTAAGGCTGCCGCAAAATGTTGCACGATAGCTTTTGTTTTGTCGTCACACTTTAAATTTTCATATTTCGTTTGTAGTTGTTGGTATTGCTGCGTTAGTTAACTCTAGACTTGCCACTGACTGCTTTGGACTTTAATAGCATAGTTGCACACACACACAGTTGCATACGAATTTACTCGTACATGTGCACATTGAAGCATTTACCGTTTTGTCGCTTTTTAAAAGCTGAAAGCCACTGCAAATTCCACTCAACACCGCTCTTAAATTGCTGTTGCACATATGTATAAGCACTTACAACGCGCACACATACACCCATACATGCATATAAAGAAGTGCACATGTACATGTGTACACACAAGCAGTGCCATGTTGTAGAGCGTTGCATGCAACATACGTTCGTTTAACAATGGCTTCATCAAGCTCGTAGCTGCAATATGCTGCACTATCATCGCATCATCAAAAGCGCAGGCGACAGCAACATCAGTTGTTATCAAAAGCATCAAACAACAACAACAACAGAAACGACATGTTGGCATCAATGTCTTTTTATTTTAAGTCATCACCATCCAGCATTTGAAGCCAAAGGCATTTGTTGCCATCTTTAGGGTCCTTCTTGCCACTTTATGTGGCGGATTGGCTGCGAAATGCAACTTGTCACGTTACATTCTGACTTTCTTCTACTTCATGAAGCTGCTGCTTTTCTCAAACTTCTTCATCAAATTCCGTGTTAAAGCTGCTTCAAGTCATCGATTGGCATTTTTTATCGCCAGCAGCTTAACTGCCACCATTTTCTTTGCAACTTTTTTGTTGCATACAACCACAGCAAATTAATGCGCCAAAAGTCCCAACCAGTCACACCAAAACACCGAAACACTCACAAGCTAGCTCAAATATTATAGTTATGCAAAGCTGTAAGTCCCTCGTTGTGGCCCATTTAAGTGGGGCGGGGGGTATTCACCGAAGTGCAATGATTACAAAGTGTGTCAAAATAAACACTTTAAAGTCCATTCGCCAAAGTAACCACATCAAATTTGAATAAAAATAAAATTTGCATTGCAATTTCAAACCACCCCCAGCCTCATGGCGCTGCCCAAATTGGAGGGTTGGCGGGCTGCTATCAAAAGGGTTGTCTTGAATTGCTGGCGCTGGAGTTGGAGGTGGAAGCAGTAAACTTTTATAAGCAAGT
This sequence comes from Bactrocera tryoni, assembly GCF_016617805.1. Lineage (NCBI taxonomy): Eukaryota > Metazoa > Arthropoda > Insecta > Diptera > Tephritidae > Bactrocera > Bactrocera tryoni. The sequence continues at coordinate 77,437,648 of NC_052503.1, forward strand.
AAGTGAGCAACTTGCGTTTGGGGAATAAGCAAGCAGAACAACAATGCTATTAAACTCGCATTTACCGCCGCCTTCGAATGTGTCTATATAATCTTGTGTGCATGTGTGTGGTTAATAGGGTGTGCGTTACATCGCTTTGAAATTTTGCACACGCTACTTTTTCCCAAAGAAGCTGCTGATATGTTGTAAATCACGATATCGGACTACTATAACATATAGCTGTCATACAAACTGATCGATTAAAGTTAGGTTCTCGTATGAAAAACTTTTTATTTGAAGAGATATCTTCATGAAATTCGGCACATATTAATATTTAGAAGAACAGTACAATATCTAACGAAATTGTGTAGATCGGACCACTATAGCATATAGTTGTCATACAAACTGAACAATCAAACTCAAGTCCTTGTGTGGATAACACTTTTAGTTGTCAAGGAATCTTCATGAAATTTGACATATAATACTACACAGGGCATCGCTATAATCTCCACAGAAATCATTCAGATCGGCTCACTATAGCATATAGCTGTCATACAAACTGACCGATCACACTCAAGTCCTTGTATGGAAAACTTATTTATTTGACGAGCTTTCTTCACGAAATTTGGTATATGTTATTATCCGAGACATCGCTGCAATTTGTAAAGAAATTGTTCATATCGGACAAATACATATAGCATATAGCTGTCATACAAACCAACCCATCAAAATCAAGTTCTTTTAAGAAAACTTGAATCAGTGAAGGGTATTATAGCTTCTTTTTTTCTGTTTTTTTTCATACGTGCCCTGAAGTTATAGTTTTTGCACAACAAAAATTTTATTTGATGCTTGCTTAAATCATTTTACGCTTCCCATATTTTTTATATGAGATTTTGTAATATTTTTTTCATTAAACTAGGAAGCCTATGACCTAGAAAGGCTTATATTCTAGTACAAAATTTTCTGCTCTTTTAAATAGGTTTTAATAACTTTTTATATATATTTATAATTATAAATTTATATATCAAATGACCTGAGTAAACATATAATACTAATGATTCGTACATACTGTGTTGCTCATATGACATGGTGTACCAAATGAATATCATTCAATAGACTTGTACATTCTATGTTGATCATACGACATGGTGTACTATTATAATACAGTAACTTTGGTGCATAATTTTAACAGCGTATAACTTTTAAAAGAAAGATTTTATGAAAATAATTATCAAGAGCGTCTTTGTAGAGCAAAAAATTTTGTTTTGAAATGTATATTTTTCAAAATTGGTTGCTTTGAAGAAAAAAAATTTAAAACAAAAGATAAAAAATCACATATAAAATAGCTGGCGGAAAAGATTTGAAAAAAAAAATAAATAGCTTCTTTACTTTAAATCACGTTTTAGGATAAAAACTGAGACTGCAAGAGGCAGTTGCCAAAAAATAATGAACATGGAAAATAACGCATACCCTAATATACACCTTAAATATATAGAAGCTTAATAAGAATTTATTTAGCGCAACCAAATATATTATTTACTAAATATATACACATTTATTGCTATATCTGTATATAAGTATGCCACTAAGCGCACATTTACACAAATATATTTCAAAGGAAAAGGTGGAGCTCCGCTTTTCAGGCATTATGGCTGCTCAAAATGTTCAAAAGTGTCCACCAAGTGGTCGTAAGAAGTCTACGCCCATTTTTAAACTCTTGCCTTGACGCTACCCTGCTCTTACCCTACATCGCCACAAGCAAAGTTGGCAGGAAGCAATAACTACAAAAAAGAAGCACATTCTAACCGAAAGCGACAAAATTTATTTTTCAAGTGTTCTGCTGGCATAACCAACGCCTGCCACCGCCACACGCCCCAACCAACATTGCCAACAGTTTGCACGAATTTATGATGTAGTTTGCGCTGTTATCGCTCCGCCTAAGCGCTGCTACTATTACAAATGCGCCGCATCGTTGTTGTTGTATTTTGTACGGACTTTGTTTATTATTGGAAGAGTTGCGCCGCAACCACTCTCATAGCAGGCACAAGAGTTGCAGTTGCATATTAATAACCGCTCCAAGTATTTTTCGTTGTTGCACTTTCAACTTTGCCGCTGCCTCGGGCGCCGGTCGCCGGACGCCGCTATGGCGGTCCACAGGCTGCGTTGGCTGAGGTGGGTGGACAGGTCGAGTTGATGCACTCACACTAATGGCATTGCGGGCGGTGCGCACGAACGGCGGTCAGGCGGTGGAGATTGAAACTTTTCAGTTTATCTTTCAGCAGTGGCCTAAAAGAACAGCCCTAAGCGGCAAAATAGTTGCAGATTTGTGAATGTTTGCAATGCAATTTACAATTCAATGTGCTCTCCAAGCAAGAGATAAGATAAGAATCATATAAAGTTGAAATGCTTCACAACAAACATATAGTTGTTGTGTTTTATTTAAAGTTGAAGCGGATGCAAGTTTTGCCAACTGTCGCCGGGGCCATTTAAGCAACGAAGACGCTGGCAAGTTTTGATGTTTTGAGTAGATTTACTTGTATTTGCGTCAGGCAAAGGTGAAGTTTGCTCGGGAGAGTTTTAAAATATGGGAGCCAGCGTTAAATGGAGTGTGAATGACAAGTCGGGGGATTTCAGAAAACCATAAAGGTAAGTTAATTAAAAGCACATAAAATGGAAAATACGGGTGCTATAAAATTTTAGTGAAAATATGTAATGTTAATGCAAGTAACAAGGTATTTACGGTAATACGAGATTTGTTCAAAATGAGAAAAACCGTTAACTTCTATTGCACCGAAGCTGTACGCTTGCTTAATAAATAAAGTTTTTCCATACAAAACAAAAATGTTCATACAAAAACCTGATTTTGACAGATCAGTTGGTATGGCAGCTATATGCTTCAGCTGTCTGAGATAATAACATATACCAAATTTCGTTGAGAAAACTCGTTAAGTAAATAAGTTTTCCATTCAAGAACTTAAGTGTAATTGGTTAGTTGTATGACAGCTATATGCTATAGTAGTTCATTCTGAATGATTTCATGGCGATACTTTGACAAATAAAAGTGTTTTCTATACAAGGACTTGAGTATAATCTTTCAGTTTGTATGACAGCTATATGCTATAGTGATCCGATCTAAACAATTGTTGTTGTTATTTTATTGTTGTTTTTGATATTAATCTACGCCAAATTTCATGACGATATCTCTTTAAATAAAAAAGTTTTTCATACAGGGATGGTTGTTGCATCGATCAGTTCGTACGGCAGCTGTACGCTAAAGTGCTCTGATCTGAATAATTTTTTCGGAGATTGTAGTGATATTTTAGATAATTATATACGCTGAATTTCATAAAAATATTTGTGCAAATAAAAGAGTTTCCCATACAAGGACCTCATTTTGATTGTTCAGTTTGTATGGCAGCTGTATGCTATAGTGTTCCAATTTGAACAATTCCTTTGGAGCTTATACCGTTGGCTTAGTAAATAATATATACCAAATTTGGTGGAGATATCTTGTCAAATAAAAAAGTTTCCCATACAAGGACTTTATTTTGATTGTTCAGTTTGTATGGCAGCTATACGCTATAGTGGTCCGATAACAGCGGTACCGACAACGCAGCAGCTCCTTGAAAAGAAAAGGAGGTATGCGAAATTTCGGATCGTTAGCTCAAAACTAAAGGACTACTCAGAGTACAGACGGCCATGGCCAAAACGACTCAGCTCAACTCTATAATTCTTAATAAATCTTATGTATAATTTTTTATGGCATCTGAGCCGGTCTTCTGTTACGAAATTATGACATACGGGGCTGTTTTCTGTTACAAAATTAATTTAACCTGTTCTGAGTGTGAAAAGTAATGTTTTAGTGCAATTTACATCAAAAGCTTTCTGCAGAGCTTTCAACAGAGCTTTCAGTGATATTGTTTTATGCAACTTGCTAAGAGATTTTATTTTTATTTTTTATTTATTTTTATTTGTAGAAAAATAACTATTGAAATATTGTATACCGTTTTGAGTCAAAAGTAAGCCTGTAGCAGCTTTAACTAAACTTTTCTCCTAAATATCAATGTCATACGCGCTTTAAAGCGCACTAGACATTTCCCCATGCCCCTCAGTACAAATAATTAGAAACGCCCATGTATTAGTTATCAGTGCACGCCCAAAAGTAGGCAATAATTAATAGCTGCACATAATGTACGCCATAAATCTCTGTCGTATTATTTTGGGCGCACGAACTAATATAACTGCAGCACGCCTACATACACACCACACATGAACACACACGCACAACCACATCTATTTGACAGCGCCCTTACAGTTTTTTTTTCCGCTGCCGCTAAGCCCAGCGATCTATGAATAAATTTGAGCTAAGCGTAGGCGTGGCAAGCGTTTAGATTAGCTAAGCATACAATTAGGCACAGCACTACAGTCAGTTGGACTGCGGGCATAATGCGCCTTAATTATGCGTTAACTGCTGCGGAAATTTCCGCGCACGTTCAAGCACGCATTCACAAAAGCGGGATTAAGTACAATTATGTTATGTGTGGACCATATGCTGGTATGCGTAAGAAAATGGATACTAGCTGCGCTGCATATCAATCAAAATGAGCCGAACTTTCAGGCATATCCAGTAGGAAAGTGCGAGCAGCAATATGAAGACACTAAATGCTAAATGGAAGGCAGGCAGCCCTACATAGTTGGTATTTAACGTCTGAGTCTAAAAATTTTTTCTTCGGTCGAAGGCAACTTGCTAAGAGGATTTATAATTTTTGAATGAAATTATGATGGACATAGCTATAAGAGGTCATTAGTTTAGTCGGACTATAAGTAATAGCGCTCAATCGTGCAGTTGAGCGTTTGGATGATGAGCTAACCGGCCAAGTAAACCCAAAGCAGCCGCACAAATCAACCACTCTCCGGCCAAGGAAAGCTGCCTTAAGATAAGCACACAACTAAGCCACGCAGATGCATATGTGGATGTAAAGGGTGTTTTTTTGGACGTGTGGTTTGCAGTAAGGTAATATTTTTTTCTATTTTTTTGTAGTTGGGCCGCTGTTACTTGACTTATACCCAGTTTGGTTTGTCAGACTTAGATAAATAGATAGCTAGGTAGGATATGCTCTATTGTGTTCCCTTTTTCTTTCACATTGTTTCTTCAAACCTAAAGCCTTCAGAAAATCTAGTATTTGCTGGATTAATGTGGCTTTGCTTCGGCTGCTTTAGTCCCAGATGCGTCAGTCTTGCTCTAGTTCCCTCAACGCATTCTAAGAATAGTTATTTCCGCCTTCGTGTCTGCCTTTAGCTCATAGAAGCGACAAGTTTCGTCAGAGCTCAGTCCATGGATCAACCGAGGTTACTTATTTATTACCGCCGAGACGACAATACCATGGTGTACGTTGGCCTGGGTTATCTTGATGATAGGTGTCATCACATTCGAACAATATTTGCGCCATAGTCTCGGACTTTAGCTCACAGAGCGACAAGTTTCGTCGGAGCTCAGTCGTTCGTTCCTCAGTCGCTTTTTCTGTAGGCGAATAGTCTCCTTCGATACAGTTACTTGCCCGACTGTTCCCATTTTTAGGGAACGCATTATCTCGCGTCGTGGGTCTGTCCTCCAAGATCGCCGATTCAACTTCGCTGCACCATTCTTTGTGGAGATTTGCGATATTTCTGAGTCCATTTGAGCCTTGGAAGAGAATATTCGACTCACTATTGCTGACATACTGACATACAGCGTCACTTGCTGCCATAAGTCGTGCTTCTTGGCTAGTTACTTATACGACCTGTCGCCCTAAAGTCGTGGGCGAATATTACGTTTGTCGCTGCATGTCTCTATAAGAAAGCTTACGTTTTTGGTCCTCACATTAAATTACAAGCATTTGATTTCTGCTTCAAAACCACAAGTCTAAAAAACACCCTTTATATATGTATTTAGCACGTGCAAGTAAATATATTTCACCAACAGCCGTGCGGTTAGACGCTTGGCTGCTGTGGTTAAGCTGTTTGCGTGTGCCTTACATTGCCATTACAACTACATACATACACTGTGTTTGAGTATGCATGTCTGAGTGTGTGTGTGTGTGGCAAATATGCACATATAAATTGAGTTGATCATATTAAATGCCGCTACTAACTCATTATAATAAATGTTAGTACATTATGTTGCTTAGCAAAAATCTATAGCCATATTAGTGTACTTGTATGTGTGTATGACTTTGTCTAAGGATGTTATTGGTTTTTGGAAATATCTGTCCAATATTGGCTAAAGCTACAGACAATGTTGCTTTGTAAATTGATTGCGGCTATTAAAAGCATTTACTCAAACGCATAGACGCACTTATATATTTCATTTTACATATACATATATACATAAATTAGTATATATATATCTTAGTATATATCGATACCAACCTAAACATATTGTTGTCAGCTACAGCCTACACGCATACAGCTGACGCTTGCCTCGAACTAGCGCTTCTTAAACACTGGTCAAAGACTTACTGTTCGCAGGCTTATTAGCTTTCTCTGCCTTTAATACGATTGGCATTGGCTTTGTGCCAGTATGTTGTTGTTGTATGTGCCTTGATAATTATATAATTATTAGAAATTCGACAAACGCTTTCACAGCGTGCCACAAGTCAAGCCAAGGTATGCAATATTCTTGCTGGATGATGTGGGCGACAGGTCGTATGAGTAACATTAGTGGTAACTATGCTTTTAGCATACAGAAATTTATAATATTAGACCATAGCATTGCCTAGGTATTATAGACACACAACAATTAAGTGTAGCTGAGTGACTTGCTAATGAACATTCCAAGCATTGTCTGCACATTTTGTGGGCAACTTCAAAAACGTCAAACACACACCCACACATATTTTAACAAATGCACAAAGTGAATTCTAGAGCAGATTATATTTAATGTCAGCATCTTTAATTAAATCTTATTTAGCATAAATTTAATTACCTATTTGAAATGGCGCACTGAGGTTTAATTACTCTTGCTGCTTTGCAATATTTGCATATTGTCAGAAATTATTGACGAAAAGTCGAGTTTGAAGCACCTTTAGTGCATTAATTGTTGATTGTACTTTAGTAGATGGTGTTTATACAAATGTGTACTATAAAAAGTGTATATTAAGTTCGCCGTATAGTTTGTAACATCCATATGGACGTCGGAGACCTACACCAATTGCCGGTGAAAGAGATATAATCGTGAACTTATGGAAGAAGGAAAAACTTTCTGTGAAATCGGTCTGTGGCAGGGGTCCAACTTACTCCTCAATTCAAAGAGTGATTGGAACCTCCACCGCTTCAAAGCCTCGTCTAAAGCGTCCCTCTAAATTAAGTGATCGTGAAAAGCGATATATCCTTAAGGAACTGCAGAAAAGTCCAGAGGCGAAGGCTTCAGATGTTGCGAAAGTGGTTAAAATAAGGTTCCAGAAAACCATTTTCGGTGACACCGTGTGCACAATTTAAAAAAAAAAAACTAGATATTGAAGCCGGATCGCACGGAAGAAGCCCTTCAAAGCATTAACGAACAGGCTAAAGTGACTTGGATTTGGTAATGAGCATATTAATAAGCCAGGGGAGTTTTGTAAACGAGTCATTATCTCAGAAGAAAGCTATTTTTGCAAAGCTGGAATGAAAGAACGGAAGCTTTTTTGGAGAAAACAATGTACTGCACTTAAAAAGCAAAATCTTGCGGCCACAGTAAAACATGGTCGTCGTGGTGTAATGGTATGGGGGTGTAGGTCTCCTAACGAAGTGGGCGATGTCGAGTTTATTGAGTAAACGATGGATAAGAGAGTTTATTTGAACATACTTGGAGTGAATTTGAAGCAAAGTACAGCAAAACTGGCGTTGGAGGAAATTGTTGGCAGAAATTGTGAAACTTTGGCTTCCTTACATACGAACTTACTTGGCTTGATAACGAGTTTCTGAATATTACTCCAGAAAAATCAACCAATACGAATTGGAAAGTTAAGACGTGGTGAAATAAGTACCGAAGACGGTGAACGCAGTGGACGCCCAAAAGAGGGTGTTACCTACTAAAACATCAAAAAAGTCGATAGCAGGTACTCTGTAGATGTCAACTGAAAGTATATATCATATCATTCACGATTATTTGGGTAGGAAAAATTTCTGTGCAAAGTGGAAGTGAGCTTCCAAAACCAAACAGGAACAGATGATTCGGAACAATTTTTAGAAATGTTCAAGCCCAACAAACCCAAGTTTTTGTAACAACAGATGGAACATGATGCCATCATTTTGCTCCAAAACCCAATTGGCAGTCATCCGAGTGGACTGCACACGATGAATCCACTCCAAGGCGAACGCAATAGTAGGCTGGCAAGGTTTTGGTGTCTGCATTTTGTAATTTCCATGGAATAATTCCTTTAACCACCTAGAAAAACAAAGAATAATCAACGGCGATTATTTCCTAGGGTTATTGGACCGATTGAAGTACGAAATCACCAAAAAACGGCCGCATTTGAAAGAAAAAAAAAAAAGAAAAGAAAAGAAAGTGACATTTCACCAATAAGATGACAAAAATTCTTGAATTTGGTTTAGAATTGCTTCTGCATCCACCGTATTCTCCATATCTAGCTCCTAACGACTATTTCCAATTCTCAGATCTCAAAAGTTTGTTCGCTGGGAAGAAATTTTCATCAAATGAAATAATCGCCGAAACTGCGGCCTATTTTGAAGCAAAGTACAAATCATACTACATAAATGGTATCGAAAAGTTGGAGGGTATAGAATATTCTGTATTTGTGGAGGGTAGTAAAGCTTTGGTGCTTTCAGTTAACTTTTTCTTGTTTTGTATATAAAGATTCAATATTTATTGATGTAACATATGCCTTGTATGCTACCAATTGCCATGTCTACTCTCAGTACGAAAAAGGCTTAACTATAAAGATTCATGTCATATGGATGCTTACCATAAATAAAGGTGAAACGGTGTCTTATGCTAATTACTATTAGGGTCACATTTAGTTTGTGGGTTAAGGAGATTAGAGACAGCTAGTAGATTACAATCAAGCTAAAAGGTATACAAAAGCACTTTTGCCCATTCATCTAACCTAACTGAAATTTTAACTATTATTTCTACCACTTGCATTTAAACTATCCCAAACTTTAACTATTATTTCTTACTTAAGCACAAAATTATTGAAATATCTCTACAATAACAATTTTAGTTTAGCTTTTATGACACTAACACTTTCACATATTTTTTCTACTTCTTCTAATAAGACTAACACGAAGGCTTTCAAATATTTTTTCTCTTTCTTCTAACACTAAGACTACAGTTCAGCTTTAAGTAATTAACATTTTCGTGCTTGCGTTGTCAAATTTCATAAAGCAAATAGTTTCTGCACATTTTATTATTTAATTTTTAGTGCAAAAACGCTGCGAAGTATTGCCTTATCACAACAACAATAACAAACAAACGCGCAAATAACCGCCAACACATACAGCGCAGCGCTCGGCACAAAGTCCACTTCATATCAGCGTTGGCGCTAAAACAAATGGCAAACATTTTCGCAAAAATTGCAGAATAATAACACAAACAACAACAACAGCAACAAAAGTGAAGTTGAGTAGAGGGCAAAGTTAAACAGAAGAAAGCGCAAAAGCGCGTAAAAAAAGTGCTGCTGCAAAAGCGGATGAGAAGCTTGTTTTGGAAACATAAACTACACTGGGAAAACAAAAACGGAAACTGTTGAAAGTAACCAAATGACGCGTAAAGGAAAATTAAAGCGAAAGCAAAGCAGAAGCAGAAGTTGCAGTGAAAACTTCGTGGTAAGCAAATAAGGTTTGGAGCGAAAAAAGCCCGGTATTTCGGTATCTCAAATGACTTTTTCAAGCAGAATTTAACTAAATGAAATTTTATAATAATATTGAAGTGGAAATATTGTTTTGAGGTTAGATTAATTTTCTAAGCAAAAGTTTTTCCAAAGGAATATATATTATAGTAGTAGATCTTGCCACGCATTGGTATCAATAGCAGTATCACTATCAATATCAATATCACTATCACAAAAATCGGTACAGTAGTTTAGGAGTTTATCTCGAAAAAACTATCCGTCTTATCTCTGTACAGACGTGAACTAAGCCCTCAGTTTTGAAGATATCAATCTGAAATTTTGCACATATTATTTTCTCCCAAATAAGCTGCCAATTTAAAGGAATCGTCGATATCGGACTACTACAGCATATAGCTGCCATGCAAACTAAACGTTCGATATGAAGTACTTGTATGGAACACATTTTCATTTGAAGAGATATCTTCATGAAATTTCGCACGGATTATTTCCTGAAGCAACTACACAATCTTGGAAAAATTTGTTCAGATCGAACTACCATAGCATATAGCTGTCATACAAACTGAGTTATCGAAATCCAGTTTTTGTACTGGAAACTTTTTTATTTGACGAGATATCGTCACGAAATTTGACACATATTATTCGTCAAAGAAACAGTACAACCATCGAAGAAATTTTTCAGATCGGACTACTATGGCATATATGTATGTAGCTGTTGTACAAATCGAACGTTCGATTCAAGTCTTTGTATTGAAAACTTTTTTATTTGACAAAATATCATGACGAAATTCGGGACATTGTAATTTCTAAATCAACGATACAAAGTGTGCAGAAATTGTGCAGATCGGACTACTATAGCATATAGCTGTCATGCAAACTGAGTAATCGAAATCATATCCTTGTATGGACAACTTTTTTGTGTAACGAGATAACTTCACGAAATTGAGCCTGAATTATTTTCCAAGATAGTGCTATAGTTTCCATAGAAATTATACAGATCGAACTACTTTAGCATATAGCTGTCATATAAACTGATCGATAAAAATTCAGCCATAGTATGAGAAATATTTTTATTATATAAGATATCTTCACGAAATTCGGTTTGGATAATTATCCAAGGTAGCAACACAATCTACGAAGAAATTGTTCAGATCGAATTACTATTTACTAATTACTATAGCATATAGCTGTCACACAAACTGACCAATCTATATCAAGTTCTTGTATTGACAACTTTTTCATTTAACAAGATATCTTGACAAAATTATGTACAGCTTATTTTTCCAGGTAATACTACATTCTTGGAAAAAATTGTTCAGATCGGAGCACTATATCATATATGTAGCTGTCGTACAAACTAGCCGTTTACAACCAAGTTCTGGTATGAAATCTTCGTGTATTTCGGTGCAACCGGAGTTAATGTTTTTACTTTTCTTTTTAACACATTACTCTTCTGACTTGAATCTCTCAATTCAGTTCAATGGACTCTACCAATAAAGCAAAAGAATTTTCGAATTTTTGGATACACAGTACACGAAGTATAAACCAATTTTTCGTTATGCGTTTACTAACACGCGTTAAGTACTCACACATGTGTGTGAAAGTCTACAAATTTAGCAACAACAATGGATATGGAAACGCAACGAACACTTTTCAACAAGTTCAAGCTGCTGTTCACCCATTTGTGCACCACTGCAACAGCAACACATCAAAATTTTACTATTTACCATTGTTGCCGCCTTTTTCTTGTTTTTTTTTAGCAGCGCACAATTGCAGCACGAACAACGCCACGACAAATTTGCCTTACACATTGCAGTTGCTGCCACCCCACTTACGTAGCGTTGTTGTGCTTGTTGTTGGTGTTTTGAAAGTTTCAGCAGTTTGTTGTAGTCATATTATGTTAATGTTGATGTAGAACAGGTTAAGTGCTACAATAATAATAACAACAATAGCTAGCGCAAACAATGCGCAACAATAACTAACTGCAACAATACAGCGTGTAAGTGTAGCAACAATCCATCAGCAACAACATGAATTGCATTATGAACTAAGTGCAATGTGAATTTAGTATTTTGCACTCAACTATTTCGAGGCGAAACCTAAGCACACAGTTCAAAAAAGCAAACACTATGCGCATGGGAATGCTAAATATGTGCACAGCTATTGATATACTATATATATACATATAAACACACACATATGCGTGCAAGCAAGCATATTGTAAGGCGTCATGTTATTGTTGCTGTTGTTTAGCTGAACTTTGACGCAGTTTTTAATTGTGCTTAGCAGCGTGATTTAGCGCTTTTGCGCCACATGCAACACGCTTTGCCCCAGCAGCAACACTTTCCAGCCAACCGATGGCGCTACTTCCACGTTTGCTTGCGTCTCGGCACACCAGTGCGTATGAGTGCAATTTAATTAGAAAAGAGTTTAGATTTGCGCACACATACACAACCGCACAACACAACTCATGGAAGCGCTAATTGCTATAAGCGTTTAGATTCAACTTTTCTCAAGTCTTCCGCACAACTTGCCGGATTTTTGATTTGATTCCATTCAGCGCAGCACAATCAAACTGTGATTTGGCGCATTTGTTGTTAGCGAAATTTTGAATACAGTTTTAATGAAACGAACACTAGAAGGCTAGACAACTAAGTCAGCGCCACTACATGGGTATGTGTGTGTTCAAAATGAATGCTACTACCTGCGGCAGCTGTTATTCAGCAGAATTATAAAAGCCTTGGTGGAGACCATTGCAGCGCCCATTACAACTTAAACATTTTATAAACAAGCAATTCGCTAATGAAATCTCATTTGAAAAAGACAATAAGAAGCAAATCATTTAGAGCGCTATTACAACTCTTTACAGAGAGGAATTTTAAATATCGCAATAAGTTTTAAGTGACTTTTAATGAGTCTCTCCGTTTCTACATCCGCAAGTCTGCATATACGTGAATTAAACCCTCAGTTTTGGATATATCGATCTGAAGTTTTACACAGCTCTTTTCACTCTAAGACGCTGCTTATTTGTCGTAAACGCCGATATCGGACCACTATAGCATATAGCTGTCATACAAACTGATCGATAAAAATTTAATTCTTGTATGGAAAACTTTTTTATTTGATGAGATATCTTCATGAAATTTGGCACGTACTATTGCCAAAAGAAAAAATTCAATCTCCATAGAAATTTTTCAGCTCAGATTAATATAGCATATAGCTGCCGTACAAACCGAAAGTTCGAAATCAAGTTTTTGCATTGAAAACTTTTTTATTTGACGAGATATCTTTACAAAACTTCGGACATATTATTTTCTAAAGTAACGGTACAAACTACGTGAAAATTGTTTAGATCGGACTACTATAGCATATAGCTGCCATATAAACCGAATGTTCGAAATCAAGTTTTTGTATTGAGAACTTTTTTATTTGTTAAGTTATTTTCACGAAATTGAAATTGTATTAGTTTCTCAAGCAACGGTACAAACTCTGAAGAAATTGTTCAGATCGAATCACAATATCATATAGCTACCATACAAAGTCTGCAATAAAAATCTAGAAATTTTATTATTTGTGAAGGGTATGCAGGCTTCAGTACAGCCAAAGTTATTAATTTTGCTTGTTATAGCTGCCTACCACGCTTACTAAACACCCACTAATTAAACACCCACCTTTATATTTTGGGCCACAAACCCAACAAAGGTAACTTAATGAACTGAAGGGACTTACACACATTTCAGTTTTACTATTCAACACATTCTTATACAATGTGCACATTTTGTTTGTATATAAATTGCCAAGCGGACATGCAGTAAAGACAGTTTTCCTGCCGCTTAAATTACGACAAATATCCTGGCATGCGCTTTAGGATGCTAAGTGCAACCCAAGACTGTGGCCAATAAATGATTAACCATTCCACAGGGCATTCACCAACACTCAATTGCTTTCCGGCATGCGTCACAGCAGCTGTTGTTGTATGTGCCAATAAAGTGTTGACGCAGCCGCTTTGGCCAAAGTTTGTGTGCCAAAGCACAAATACACTCACACATACACCACATATGCTGATATGCTGGGCAGGAAGGCACTGCTGCTAGTTTGGTTAATACGTGCAACCGTTGCAGAGCGACGTCGATGACGCTGCATGTGTTTGTGGTTTCATAAGTAAATGCCATGGCATACACAACGGGCGTATTAACGGATACGGAGACGGAGACGGCGCAACAATGGCAGCAATTGGTCAAGTTGCGAAATGGTTGTGGCAGTCGGCGACTGTGTCTTATATTTAATTGCCGAGGTTGGCACACGAGTTGCCACTAGCGCTAAGCGCTGCTCTCAAATAATTTGGTTTGCGGCACACAAATGCACACATATACTTAGAGGGTATAAAGTAGGGACACAGCGGCACACGGCAACAATGGCACGCGGCAGCCAATAATAATGGCATGCTAATTTAGCTGGAGTTTGTTGCCACGCAACGCAAAGTGCATGTGGCATGTGGCAGTCTGGTGACCATCAATAAATTGCAAATATATACACGTGCGCATGTCCACTTAGCATATAACAGCCAGTGTGCCAGCGTTTGGTGCTCCAAATGTACCCTTTTGAACACAGCGCCATCCCGCTGCCTACTTGCATTTATAGTTGACTTCAGTTGTAGCCAACTACAACTACAACAAACACAATAACAATAACAACAGCCGGCACTACATCAATAATGCAATAATATTGGCAGTTGCATTTGCATAAATTGCAGCGCACACGCTTAGCCGCACTCCGAAACTAGGATAACAGTGGGCAGCGGTTGGTGAGCAGCCGAAAGCGTTGAGTAAAATATATTTATATTTATACGTAAAAATGTGCACGCAATTCGGTCCATACTTGGCTCATCGTGGTACACTCATATCTCCTCCGCAATTTGCCACAAACACCCCCCAACATGGTCCCACCTTCGGCTCTGCAACTTCAAGTGCTCGATTTTAGGCGCCACGCCATTCCCAACTACTAATTACTACAACTTCGGCGCTTGTGAATGCGGTTCATTGGTTATGTGGTCCAATTACTCATTCGGCCACACACACACACACATATTTATAAATATATGTGTACGAGCTTGTGCTAATGAGGCGCATTTGCTAACTTCTATTTGTTTTTGTTTTTCCTATTTACTTGCAGCACGCACAGTGTTTATTGAAAACTACAAATGATTTCGGCTTCGTTCTGATTGGAATTGGCATTTTCCATTATAGAGATACCTCATATAACTATATGAATGGTGCTGCTGGGGACACTACCGCCATAATGTATTCATAAACTGTCACTCGACTCACGACAGACAACACACACATGTGCAGGGATGTGGTTAATTTGAATATTTCAGATACAATTTCCACAAAATTTAAGCAATACCGACGAAAATTTAAATTTTCCTCAATTCAAGTGAAAATTTTCGTATTCGGAGACACGGAACAGAAGACCGCAAACTAGGCCACACTTTTCTTACAGATGTGAATTACGATTTTGAGAGCGCCTTGTGATGTATTCAAGCATTTAGGGATCTGTAGAGGCACCAAGTTCGTGTATAGCCTTACTAGTTAAGAATAGACAGCCTCCTCACAGTCTCTGCGAATGGCAGGCACCTTGTCGTGGTAAAGGGGCTTAAGTCGCAAAGCACACTCGGCTCCTCCCCGCCGGTGTGAGTGGTGTTGTACGGCGCTACTCATTCAGGTTGGAAGAGACCGTGTGCGTGCGGCAACCAAGAGCTGTCACCTCCTAATCCAGGGTATTATGCGATTCCCGTGCCTATTGGACGATTTGCAGCCACGAGGTAAATTCAGCTATATTCCAACGGAGCCTACCCAACACCAGGCCGCCTGAAGAAGTAGCGATGGCCTTACCGCGTTAAGAGGCTCTTGCGCGGCAGACTCTTGGGTTTCTCAGGAAAATAATAGACCAGTATAGGCAAACCAGGCCGTATGGAACTACCGATCTAGTAAGGTGGTCCTCGAGGCCCTAAGTATAGCCAAGAACAAAGAAAGCAAGTGGACGAGGAACCGACTCATTCCGGCATCAACTCAGCTAAACAGATTGCGACTGCCGCTGTCGTTGAAGGAAAGCGAAACGAGTCTCTTAGTGAGCAGGAATTGGTAGGGCAGGTTGGTGCGGGAGGTGAGGACGAGGACCTGTCTCTCATAAAACCAATTCTGTGATCTCTAGTGTTTACATAGAAGTTTCTCCGGTGAACCTGCACCACGCGACCTTGGTATCCTACTGATCCTGGAACCGTGGGTTTTTAGAGTAGAGGTAAGAGGCCTAAATTGAGGAAGAGGTAATTTGGGATATCTTTAGCGAGAGACCTCATTCTTGTTCTGTTTTTCAGAGTTTCTAACGCAGAATCTAGTGGCGGTGCAGGTGAAGGGCAAGGAAAGTTCAGACTTCGTCCTTGTATCGGCCTACTTTCCAGTGTAGACGACCATTTGTATCCCTAGAAGTACGAACTGGGATGTCTTTAGGGAAATTCTATGGCCAAATATATGCAGAGTTAGACAGGTAGATGGTGCGTTCACCGTCGCTCGACTGGAGAGCAGGCTAGCTGCCGCAAACCAGTTTATACAGGTACTGGACACCTACCACTGGGTTTGTCCACTAAAGGTGGCCATCAGGAAGTAAGCCTGTTCATGGTTGTCTAGTAAACTCTCAGTACACCGGAAATTAGTTCGCAGGCTTTTCAATAAAGCCAAGCGCACGGGCAACTGGGAAGAATATAAGCAGCACCTAACAACCTACAACGAGGGTATTAGGTGGGCGAAGACAAACAGTTTTAGAAAATTCTGTGACAATGTCTCCGCGATCCCTGAGGCAGTCAAACTGAACAAACAAATCTTTTTCTAGAGACAAGACGGACACAGTATTATCCATTAAAAGACAGGATGGGACCTATACAAGCAGCAAGCAGGGGACACGAAATTCGGGTTGGATTATTGTTCGAGGCAACGCTTCAATCTCCGAAGAAATAGTTAAGATCGCGGCACTACAGCATATAGTAGCTGCCATACAAACTGATCTATCACATTGAGGTTCTTGTAAGAAAAACTGTTTATTTGGAGAGATATCTTCACGATATTCGGCATGGATTATTGCCAAAAGCAATGCTTAAGTCTCCGAAGAAACTGTGCACATCGCAGCCCTATAGCTTATAGCTGCCATACAAGCTGTGGATCAAAATCCAGTCCGTATATGAAAAACTTTTGTATTTGACGAGATATCGTCACGAAATTTGGCATGGGTAAATTTCTTGAAGCAGCGGTACATTTGTCAAAAAATTGTTTAAATCGATCTTCTATAACAGATAGCTGTCATACAAACTGAACGATAAAAATCAGGTCACTGTTCGAAAACGAAAGTCAGCATGGACTATTATCCAAGGCAACGATACATTCTTCGCATACATTTTTCATATCAGACCTCTATATCATATAGCTCTCATACAAACTGTTCGACCAAAAACAAGATAAAGATCTTTTTGTACATTTTATGCGATTGGTTTGACAAAAAAATATTACTCAAAATTCAAATCAAATTCAAAACTTTGGTAATTTTGAAGTACTAATGAAGTTTCAAACGTTAGTTATGCCTTCTGCATTTGTTATCGATTCCTGTTATAGACAACGCATATTAACCACTGCATATTAAGTTCTGTATATAATGAATATCAAATGCCTTGATCGCATTTTAATGGAATTTCCAAACCCAATGCCATTAGCGCGCCGCCTCAACTTCATATTTTTCGTAGTTTGCATTTACATACTTCACTTTACTTTGCCTTCGTGCACTTAGCCGCTGCCTAGACGTGGCTTTGCACAATTATGCAGGTGTAAAACTGCACATGCATACACATACAGACACAGTAGTTATTATCTTGCCGCCACACGCTTTTAATGCAGATTTTTCTACAGCGCCGCGCATTTTCTTCCACTGTCTTTAACAACTCGCCTGGCATAATATTTTCTTACTGCGCCACACACACACACATCATCTATGTTGGCGGTCAACGTGGATCAAGTGCAGACGCTATCTTTACCTAACGCTTTGCACTTGGCTTCTGCATTTTTCTGCCTTTTCAGTGGCCTATCTCCTTGCTCAGCCGTGCTCAGCTTCGTTGGCTGCGTGTAGAGCGTAGGCAGTGGTAATGGATTTTATGGCACTCATTCAGCGTCTGCAAATATTTGCGCAAGTATGTGTATTGTTATTGCACTTAACTATGTGTGAGTGCGTGAGTGCGTGAGTGTGTGTGTAGGTGCGTGGATGTCTGCTTGGGAGTTCGTCTTACGTGCACGTTACCACAAATGCAGCGCGAGCAGTGATAGAGAGAAAGACCTTCATGAGCGCTCGTCAGCCGTGTGTTTAAGGGTAGACGCACTAAAACGTGCCTTGAACTCTGGAAATGTGCAACTTAAAGTGGAGAAAATTACTTGCTGTGGCAGCTTTAATGCCAAGAAACCTTAAAGATTAAAAGCTTCGAATGTATATAGTTAGAATATTTCTGCACAAAATCCTTATTGACATCAATGAATATTTCAACACAAGCTTGTTCTTGGAAGCCCAATGATTTCAAAAAAATGTGCGTAACAAAAAATGTTTGTGAATTCGGCTTATAATTCTATGATTGCCAATAACGTATGAGTCTCAAATGCGCACAAATAATTGCTTGACATTCCAAGCAACATTTAGGTTAATGAACCGAAATGAACTCGAGTGCCAAGCGCTTGGAATAACAAAGGCGAATCTGATACAAAAAACGCAAAGTAATTGATGAAAAATTGATAAAAAGAAACGCACTGAATACGAAGAGGCCAAAGCAACAAAAACAGGTAAACATATGTACAGATTATATATGAAATTACTGACTATGTGTGTATGTTAGGGTGAGCCAAAAAATAGGGAAAATTGTCTAACTCAGAATTTGCGCGAAAATAAAACTTCTCAACAAATTTGAAGAAAAAAATTTTGACTGATGTGCTAAGAGGCATGTGGGGTATTTGAGGCGTCGAATTTGAATTCAAAAATTTAACTTCCTCTTCCTCTACTTCGCCTGGGGTGGGCCTGCGTCAAATCCTTTCAGAGCTGGAGTTTTCGACGACTGTTTGTTTGATGGTAGGATGTCGTCTTGCTCTCGCTCACTACCGAACCCATTTGCTTCGCTTCTTTGCCCAACCTGGGAGCAAGCCGAACTAACGGCGCGGTCAAGGATTAGGCTTGCGAAAAAATCATAAGAGGCGATTCAATTTCCTATAAAAACTAAGACACGAGATATTTTTTGGAATATTTTGAAGCTCGATTCGAGTTTTTTTTACCTGATAATAAGAAAAAATTAGAAAACTGTAAAGCGAAGGAGCTTCCCGTTACAATTAAGAGCGCATATGTACTTGAAGAGAGTTTCTCTGCAGTGTTAAAGAATCAATTTTTCCGAGTAAGGAACAGAAAAAAAATATTTTACTTTTTTAAACACCCTAATGCATGTATTTATGTATGTAAGTGCATATCAGTTGCCGAAATGTCGAACTGTACGGCAACACTATTGAATATCGAGCAGAAGAGTAGGAAAAAATGGCAAATATCAAAATAATAGTGAATAGTGAAGAAGACATATGAGGCGCAACGACAAATAAGAAGCAAAGCACGGAAGAAAAACGAACACGCAAAGCACATTGAGCGGAAGTTCATTAGTCAGCGGCAGAAGCTGATGAATACGAAACTGAAGTACGAGTATTATCAATTGTTGTTGCTGTTTTGACTTTTTTGTTTTGTTATTGTTGTTTTTTCTATCGTTGTTTTTTATATTTTTTTGTTATTTTTATGATTTTTTTGGTATTGTTATTGTTGTTTTTTCTTGTTGTTTTAATTTTTCGTTTTTGTTGTTCTTGTTTTTGTTCTTTTTTGCTGGTACTACTGCCACTCGTCCGACTACAATGGCCATTAGGCTCCTGGCAAAAATGGCGAATTCATTAATAACACACTCGAACACACATAACAACAACAAGGCCAACAGCACAATTCATTCATACAAATGGCCACATTTACGCACATGCCGTGAACGGGGGAGGGGAGAGTGGCTCCCACACAAGTTTACGAGCGCTTGCGAACTCGTTATTTGCTTGTCGAACAAATGCGGCTGGTTGGCGGTTGCCATGAAAAAGACTCAAACGAGCGTATAAAGTAATTGTGAAAGGCTTTGTTGGCAAGAATTTCGAAAGAAAATTGCACAAAGTTTTAAAGAAGTTAACAAATGTCGTTTACAAACTCTTTCTAATAGGAAACTTTGAGTTTTGTATTGACATTTATATATATTTAATATATATGTATATGCATATACTAATCTATACTAATAGAATCGGCTGTCCTACACACCGACCGATCCACCTCAAGTTCTTGTGAGGAAAACTCTTTTATTTGTTAAGATAACTTAAAGAGTATGCTCTTGGAGCATTCCTGGACATTTCTGGAGAGTTCAACAACGTCTCTACGGATTCTATTCTGAATAGTACTCAATCAAGGGGTGTTGATCCTGCTATACAAAGCTGGATCAGAAGCCTTTTGACTTTTAGAAGGATAAGAGCAGAATGATATGACACTGACCAAAAAGTCTGTAGAGATACTCCTCATGGTGGAGTGTTATATCCGTTTCTATGGTCATTAGTGGTGAAAATGAAGGATGGCGCGGGAATATACTGTCCGGAATTTCTTTACTATTGCGAAAGCAGCAGAGTCAACATCTACGTAGACAGTGAGCAGCAATCAAGGCTGTAACCTCGTATCGCATATCGGCCAGAAGTGTTTTGGGAAGCAGGGTAGCAGTGGAAAGTGTTGACAACTTCACTTCTACTGGGTGCCAGGCCACAAAGACATCGAGGGCTACGAAATAGTGGACGAGATTGCCAAGAATGATGTGCGGCTATCATCCGAAAACACTGGGAAACCCATGCATTGTCTATACGACGATCTCGACAGAAGCATGGTAAAGAAAATCAAATACTAACTGATCACCGGAGCCGTAAAGTTAATTTGTTCGAGATAGCAGACCCTTTTAAGATATCAACTAAACGTTTACATCATATCATTCACAAGTAGTTAGGTATGAGTTAGTTCTCTGCAAAGTGGGCGCAGAATGAGCTCTCTTTTGACCAGAGCTTCAGAGTTGATGATACGAAGCAGTGTTTGGGGCTATTCAAGCCCAATTAAGCCGAATTTTTATGCCGATATGTGGCAATAAATGAAACAGAAACACGAGGAACCTGCTTCAAAATGTGGAAAAACAATCGACTAGTAAGGTTATGGCGTCTGTATTTGAGAATGTGCATGGAATAATTTTCATTGACTACCTTGAAAAAGGAAGAACCGTCAACAGCGACTACGAAATCGGCGAAAAACGGCCGTATTTCAAGGAAAGGAAAGTGCTGTTTCACCAAGTCAATGCATCGTGTCATAAGTCAGTGAAAACGATGGTCGAAATCCATGAATTAGACTTCGAATTGCTACCACTTCCACCGTATGCTCCAGAATTGGCTGCGATAGACGGTTTTCTGTTTTCAAAAATCTCAAAAAAATGTTCAATAGGGAAGAATTTTCGTCGAATGAAGAGATTTTCCTCAAAACTGAGGCCTATTTTAAAGCAAAGGACAAATCGTACTATAAAAATGATATCGAAAAGTTAGAGTGTCGCTATAGTCAGTGTATCGCCTTTGAAGGGAACTTTGGTGAATAAAAAAACGAAAAATATGTGTTTTACTATGGTAGGCAGTAGACTACAATTGAAACGGAGCAATAACAAAAACTCGCCGTCAAAGGCCTTTAAATGTGCAGAGACCGCACGGGTGGCTCAACCGTGACAAAAACTAACCAGCATCAGCATCCACGCACAATCAAAACAAGGCAGCGTTTGACCTGTTTAAAACAACAAGCTGTGTACCAAATAAGCTAATGGCATGGCATTACGATTTGTGTACACGCAAATACAAAGCCAGCGCAGCCCAACCCAGTGCAAAAACAAAATTGCAACCAAAACAAAACATTTGCACACCTCACTTGGAAGCTGGCCACCCCTGCTACTCGCAGGGCAAGTTTAAATGAAACTAACTATACAAACATGCCGCTATACATATCGACAAACTAATTAATGCATGTATTCGTGTGTTTGCGCGTGTGACTTTGCGGTAATTACAACAACAGCGCAGAGTGACGCCCATAAATGTATGAGCTGGACTAGAAAATCAGTTATTTACAGCAGTTGGAATATTTGGCATATTGGAGCGCTGCTTTGCAAATCGATGTGTATTTTTGTGCGTGATTTGTAATCAATTTTTGCGGTGCGTACGCTTGCCACAGTTACGCAAAGGTATTTGCAATCACGTGCTGCCACAGCTGTGAGTGCGTCGCATAGCATAGCAGAGCAGGACTGCAAACATATACTACATTTATTTGTAAACAATTTGTGAAATAAATTGCAACGGCGCGAGGTAAATACATATGTGACTGTGCATGCATAATTTAACACGAACACGAGCAGGAATAACATTATGTAATGTAAGCGGAAATGAGTGCAACATGACTTCTAAGTGATATAAAATAATTCAATGACTATTTATAATTTAAAATTTAGAGAAAGTATATAAAACCCGTTAACTTATAGTTCGAACACCCTTCACAACTACAAACGATTCCATAAAAAAACTTGATTTTGATAGTTCAGTTGTATGGTAGCTATATGCTATAGTTATCCGATCTGAAAAATTTCTTCAACTATTATAGCATTGTTTTAGGCAATAATTTGTACCGAAATTCGTGCAGATATCTTGTCAAGTTAAAAAGTACTCCATACAAGGACTAAATCTTGATCGAGCAGTTTGTATGGCAGCTATATGTTATAGTTATTCGATTTTGAAAATTTCTTCAAATTTTGTCACTTTGCCTAAGGCAATAATCGATGCCAAATTTTGTGAAGATATCTTGTTAAATAAACAAGTTCTCCATACAAGGACTTGATTTTGATCGTGCAGTTTGTATGGCTGCTATATGCTATAGTTATCCGATCTGAAAAATTTCTTCAGATTTTGTCACTTTGCCTAAGGCAATAATCGATGCCAAATTTTGTGAAGATATCTTGTTAAATAAACAAGTTCTCCATACAAGGACTTGATTTTGATCGTGCAGTTTGTATGGCAGCTATATGCTATAGTGGTCCGATATCGATGGTTCCAACAAATGAGCTGCTTCCTGTTTAGAAAAGGACGTGTGCAAAAATTCAGAGTAATATCTCAAAACTTTCAGTACATAGTACATAATTTATAGCGTCTCCAACCTTTCCTTTTAATTGCCACAAACCTTCTGGGAAAGCTAATCGAGTGTCATTTGCGCAACAACCTAGATCTATCGACTACGATTTCATTGCCTGTTGCGAAATTTGTTCCCAGCAACAAATTTGCAAAGATGTACCTCACTCTCATAGAAGAGTATCTAGAAGAAGTTTGTTAAAGCGAGTCTCGTGGGAAAACTGAAAGTTTGCCGGCAGCAGCGTTGCTTGCAATGATAAACGCGCACTATGTTGTTGCCGTGGTTGTAGTTGCTGCTATCGACTGCACTGACTGCGGACTGCAACAGCTGTTGCATATAATGAGATTACAATCATAATTTATCATAAGGGCAACAGCTGCAACAGCGACACAACAACAATATCAATCATGCTGACAACAACAAGCAGACGTGGTGCGGGAAAAAATAGATTTAAATTGAAAAACAAAGTCGCTTGCTGATGCATTTTTGAAAATATTTTGCAAAAAGTAGGAAAAAGAACAACAAAAGTGCAAAAAAAAAGTTTTCGTCAAAAAGTTGGCGTTAAAAAGCGCATAGGATTACGCAGCGAAAAGGCGTTCAGAAGTGACAGCAAAGCGAATTGACATGCAAAAAATGGATTAATTAAAAAATTCGACGAACGCCAAGCCAAAAGAGGCAATAAATTTGCGATGCGCCGCTGGTACGTGATTGGCATTTCGGCTGCGTCAGCGCGGCACAGCAGGCGAAGCAACTGCGTCAACGAGCAAAAATGCAAAAATAACACGATTAATTTGGTTCCAAAAACGATAAAAAATAAAAAAATTATAAAAATAGTAATGACGTACGTATGTTTTTCTACTTTTATAGCCTGAACAGGTTATAGTATATGAGATATCGATCTCATACAGGGTATATTATAAGAGATACAGCTCTGAAATTTTGCACTCATACTTTTCTCACCAAGGAGCTACTTATTTTGTTGGAACGGCAGGTATCGGACAACTATAGCATATAGCTGCCATACAAACTGAATGATCTGAATAACGTGTTTGTATGAAAAACTTTTTCAGTTGACGAGGTATCTTCATGAAATTTGGCGTGAGTTATTATTTGAGCCATTAGTGTATTCTACTGTAAAAACTTGTTCAGATCGGATCACTATAGCATATAGCTGCCATATAAACTGAACGTTCAAAATCCATTTCTTGTTAGTTATCTTGCTATTTGTGAAGGGTATAATAGCTTCGGCGCAACCGTAGTTAAGTTGTGCTTGTTCTTGTCGTTTTTTTATTGTTTCTTCTGTGCACTGACACCACACGGCGGCTTAAAGCCTACATTAACATTGAATTTAACGTCGTTTAACGTTTTGCACTCTTTCGATTATTTCAACCATTGAATCAATAGTCACTTCAAAGGCCGCGCACACAAATATTTTTCGCCAGTTATCATCGACGACTTTGTTGCTGTGTTGACTTTTTAACCTTGCAACCGGAAATGTCAGCTGAATGCGCAAAAAGAATGCGAAATTCGAGATTCGGAACAAAATGTGCGACTCTGAGCCCACAAAGGAATAAAAATTTCGGAAGCAACGTTGTTGTAGTTAAAAAAAAAATTAGTGTATTCAAGTAAATATTATTCTGAGGTTGTACTTGTTTTTGCGCGCATAATTTCAGAGCAATACAACAATAGAAACAAACTAAAAAGTGCACATTTTTTATAGCGTACTATAAAAGCTTAGTTAGGGTGCCGGTAGTACCAGTAGCACGAGCGCAGCCTTATTGGGAGTACCACCCACTTGAAGGCAGCACCAAAAAAGTAAACTATACACGCACCACGCCAGATACGCAGCATATAAAATGCGCTTAACCAGCTTCTTACTGCTCGCCGCGGCAATCGCGATTGTTGCGGCAACACCACTTAAGCGCCCGAGCACTCACCAGCGGCAGCGAGTGCATTCAGCACGTCAGGTGTTGGCAACCACCGCGCAGCCAGTACAAGCGCGCACCGGTTACCCGGCCGCCGGCTTTCGGCCACACATACCCTTTGAGTTGCCAAGTGAACGCAAGACGACAGAGTTGCCAGCGGTGAGCAGCACGCCTGCGCCAGCTAACGATGTTACAACAGCACAAGCCGAGGACGTAGCTGGCTCGGGTGACGTAAATGTTGACATTGAAGTGATTGTCGAAGGTGCAGACGTTGAAGAGAATGAGGAAAAAGTCGCAACCACAACCGAAAACCCGAAGAGCGACGCAGAAGACGGCGTTGAGTTGCAAGTTGAAATTAACGAAGAAACCTCAGAGGCCGCAGTAGAAACGCACACGCCCGCAATCGAATATGGGCCACCTGTGGTCGATGCCGACACGGTCGAAGAACCTGCAGAGCACTTTCAACCGCCCAATAAAGATGCCGAAGAATTTGCCGCCACCAATCCAACACTCGACGCGGACGTGGCCATTGTTGCTGGCAGTGCTGCCACTAATGTTGACGCTGATGCTCCCGCTCAGCCTGTTGCTGATTTTCCGGCTGTGGCGGAGGAGACCTTCACGCCTACTGTGGCGGCGAGCGATGACGACAACGCTGGCGCAGCTCCCATCGATGTGAGCGGTGAATTGGATGCCGAGGCGGCGAAGCAGCCAATACCAGCCGCAACTTACGGTCCACCAACCGGTGTTGATGTAGCAGAGTCACGTTTGCCGGCGGAAACATATGAAGCACCTGGCGCTGATGAAGCAGAGTCACGCTTGCCGGCGGACACATATGGCGCACCTGGCGTTGTTGCGGTCATGCCACCCGTGGTAGAGGAAGAAGACTTTGGCGTGGAGTTGAACGAATTGGAGCCAGCGGCCGCCGCCGAAGATGCCGAGTTGTCGGCAGAGCAAATTGAATTACTTAGTGGACTTAGCGATTTGCAGAGTGGCCGTTTGATTTTTGTGCCCTCCGATGGTGGCAATTTGCGTCAGATCTTCTTTGCAGCGCCACCGCAGCAGCGACGCGCCGATCGGAATGGTCGCTTAGTCCGTGTTTAGAATAAGACTTTGAAAGTAAATTTGTTTTTGGTTTCGCAATGGTAGATTGCCTTGTTTATATATATGTGTAGTGTTCTCATAACTATGTAAAGATTGGTGTTAATAAAAGTCAAAACACAAACTCAATTTCGTTATTGAAAATACTTCTAGAACCTGTACTCGCTACGCACTAGACAGCCTGTAAGTTTACAGAATAGATCGATTCGGGACTATACCAGCTACCTCATTTTCCACAAATTAATCGAAGTTAAGAGGAAGGGTAGGAAGAGCCTTCTGTCGAGAGCTAAATCAAGTTTCATGGCTCCAAACCACTATAGCGTTTTCAAGATGAGGTGACTCTCTTCAAGGTAGCGGTAGATATACTGCTCTAAAGTGCAGCCTAGTCAGAAAAATATGCATTCAATTTGAAAGCCCATCGGCTATACCAGCCTAAAACTTGCTGACTGTGTGCTCAAAATTAGCTTCATGAATGAATGAATGCCCGGTCACAGCAGAAGCAGCAAACCCAATGCACTTGTTAGGGAGGGCACCTTTAACCAAAAGCAACCTTAAGAGGTATTCCAATTAAGGATTACAATTTAAGGACACGCATCTAGACATAGTTCAGAGAATTAAAAGGCAGCGGCTACCCTGGCTTGATCATGTCGTCCGAATAGACGAAAACACTCCAGCACTGAAAGTTTTCGACGCAGTACCCACCGATGGAAGCAGAGGAAGACAAGGAAAGACCAGATGGAGAAGAATCCGGCTTTGCTAGGGATCTCCAATTGGGATCAGCGATCAGCGAAAAGGAAGAACGACTGGCGCGCTGTTGTGAACTCTCGGTTATAGCGGTGTCTACGCCAATAAAGAAGAAGAGTGAGTAAACAGAACAGTATTTAGTTAGAATACTTATGGCGAAGATGTGAGCTGAAAGCCTTCGCATCTTACTAAGAGTATTTGCACAGTATCAAAACCAGGTGGCAACTGCGGTTTATGGCATTAAATATTTTGGCCGCAGTCTCTAAGTAAATCAAGTTAATTCAACCAAACATTTCATTCACGATTCATGTATTATTTCTGCACTGATGGCCATTAAGTTCCCACAATGTATCTGAAGCTACTCTCCTACACCAGCAAAGCTGCAATATGAGCGCTCATTAGACTTAATCATACACATTTGCCGTAAAAATCGCGATACATACTCATAAACTAGTGAATGGCAATACGCCAAAGAATCTATGTATATACATATATATATATCATATATGTATGTGTGTAAGTATATATGTGTGAATAAGCTCAAGTATATGCCACACAGCTGCTGCTTCGAAAGTTGCAAAAGTGTACTCCAAGTGCCAGTAATCGGTAGTGGTTAGTGTTGTAAAAATATGTATTACATTTCCCACTGTTTCACGCCTCTACCGCCGCGCGTACACACGACATTCTTGCCACCGGCATTAGCGTGCGAGCGCAGCAGCGAGAGCCAGGCTTAAAGGAAGGATGAAACATTAAATAAATCTGCGTCGTAGATTTGAGTACATTTCTCATAATTTGCGCACGCTACAACAACAACAACAGCAGAAGCAGGAACAACAACAACTACCACTGTTACAACAACATTTTACTACCTTGCTCGCATGTACACGTCCGTCCGTGTACACATTTTTCGGCTTTCCCGGCATGCGAGTGCAAATATTTCACTGGCACGACTACACACGCACAAAAGCCAACAAATGGGCACAAGTGTGTATCGCGAGTACTCAGCACACACGCACACATGCTCTCACATGCGTATGTGTGACAAAAATGGCACAAGTGGCCGGTAGTGGCGAATGAAAAATCCAACTGCCGTCTTCATTCATAAATCTTTGAAAGCTAAAGCCACCAGTAACTTGTCAGCCCAAAAGCTATGCGTGTAAGTGTGGGATTTAGATGTGTGCAGAAATATGAAATTTGGCGTGGCGCATTTACCAGCGCAAGTATTTCGCCACTGTGTGGGGGTGAGGTTGCGGGGAGAGCGCGAAACAAGTGAGACAATGCAGGCACAAGCAGCAGGCAAGAAGGAAGACTGTAGTATAAATGGGCTAAACTAGCCGCCTGGCAGCCGAAAGCTGCTGTGAAGAGCTAACAGACGTTAAGCGAAGCGCAAAAAGTGAAATATTTGCTTTAGTACCTTTTGCCAATGAAAAGCTTTGACTGTACAAAATTGCGCACAAATGGTGCACTTTGTAGATATACCCAGTGTAATAATAGCAAGGTAAGTTTAGAAGATATGTAGTGGGTGGTTTGCTAGACTACAATTGCTGCAAAAAGTGATCGAAAATTGGTGACGCCAACAATTTTGCTTTACTGTAAGGAGAAGGGTTTGAAATGGTTTTAAAAATTATTTCGAGCAAGCGAAAAGTCGCTTGACTGAAATATATTCAAATCAGCCGCGACACCAATTTTCGACCACCTTTTCCAGCAATTGGAGGCCGTATGTCAACAGTAACGAGCCAAACATTCACTTTCAAGACGTCAAGCGACTTCACATAACCCTACCAAAAATAGGTTCTGTTGGAAGCAAAGGTCGTCCACATCAACATTCTCCAACTCAGGCAGGAAAAATGCATTAATCATGGATCTAAAGCGTTGTTGTTGTTCTAAAGGTTATCTACTCATCACTTGAGTGGTAAGGTCGGACTGGTTGTCATCAAAATCTTCTAACGGTAAACTCACGAAACGTGTGGTTTCGACTGTATCGGCCCATAAAAAGAAAGCTGTTTGATGAGTGAGGATCCATCTAGGACTCCTTGTTCGCTGGACATATATTTGTTATAAGAGGGTCTGAGGAGGAACTTCTGGATAAGTAGAAGTTTAACCTGATTCAGCAGCCAAAACGAAGTTGAAGTCACACAAGGTTCCCGGGGCAACTCGAGCGCTTCGTCTGCAATGGGTGAAGATTTGACTCCAAGTACGACGTTCACTGGGAGAGACTAGATGAAGGTGATGATGGCTCCGCTGTGAATATCCGTCAATATATGTCTAAAGTTTACTGCATCCGAAGTTTGGATATAACTAAAAAGTAGAGGAATCCGAAATCCGGTCGATTTATTGTTCGTTGTTATCGACGCAGTGACGGAAATATCTGTTCCCAGGAGGCGGGTTTGCTTCAAGAATACGACTGCAGGTAGAGTTTTCGCGGAAACATTCCATCCAAAACTATTTGGAGCGGAGGTTATTAAGTTCCTGGACCGGAAGCAAGTGGTTTCACTGTATAACTGTTCGACTGGAGACATCAAGAGACATCCTGCAATCATTCGGACTGCAGTATTCTGACACATCTGAAGCTTCTTCATCCGTGTTTCACTACACCCAGGTGACCATATCGGTGCAGCGTAGCTTATGACCGGCCAGCTTTTCTTGCGACAGTCGAGCCTACGAAACCGGAAAGAACCCAAATTTTTAATCTGACCAAGAAGTCTTCACGCGAAAGGATTCTGCCACTGCAACAACAACCGACCGGCTTATTGCTTTTTTCTTTGCACACTTTTCCTTTCCCCATAACCTGCCGGCTACTGACTTGAGGATTTTGTTGTGCCTCTGTACTTTAGCAGTATTCGCGTTCGTATGAGAAGTGAAGAAGCACAGGTTTTCGAGTGTAACACCTAAAATCGGTGGGTTGTTAACTGTCTGCACTCCGTCGTCCTGTTAGGAGATGTGTTTTGGGACTTTGTGGAGGATGCTGTCAAGCTGATTTCAAATAAAAATCGAGAAATGTCGAGAAGATAGTTGCTCAGTATTTCCCATCGAATGTAACATTATAGCCGACTTCATTTTTGAAGAAATATGTACCAAAGATCCCCTCTTACCATAAGATAAATGTATGAGAATTTTACCGCGACCTAAGGTCTATTGCGCCCGCTTGCCATAAGCAAACAGTAAGAATACAGTAGATGTAAAATGATGAAACTTCGGAGCTTCATATCAGCATAAGAAAGCATTGGACTGCTAATACCATGAAGGGTATATGAAAGCCACACCTTGCTGTGTACATATATAGTTAACAGCACCAAAGCTTTTCGTGTTCATAAACACAAACCTGAAAAAACCTTCAGAAAAATCAACGGAGTACGGAGAGAAAAACTTGAGGTCAGCACTTAGCTCATCTACGACACAGTCGGTATTATGTGTCACGCTAGATGGCAAATGAAAAATAGAAACAAATTACAACAACAGGAATTGACAAACAAACATTTGAAAGCATTGCCAGCAAGCGGCGATAGCACAGTTGCACTTAAGTTGTCAAGCTGCCTTTATGCAATAACAATGGCCGAATACACTGTTGCCGTTTGAATGCAGAAAGCATTTCATTTCTCAAGTGACATTGCAACCAACACATGCTCTTCCTTTGTCACGCCTTCAACGCACATTATTGTTTTCGCCTCGTGCTCAGCACTCACCACTCGCTCGGCCAGCACTCGCTTACACGCAATTTCCACGAATGTGTCACGCGCATTTGTCATTGCCTCGCAGAATTTTAACTGCCTCGAAGCGGCGCTTAATAGTCAAGCTGACATTGTATGTGTGCTCCGAGATCCAGCCGCCGCCTTTCGCCTCGCAGCTGCATTCAGCTGTCGTCGTCCTAGCTGCAGCACTTTTATTGCTCCACTTAGCGTTTTCTCATTTATTTGCCAACAACTGTTTTAACTGCTGACTTCTTTGCGCATTGAGCTTGTTCAGCTGTCTATGCTGTGCTGTGCTATGTCACATTGCAGATCAAGGACGTGACCACAATCCTTGTAATGTATGTACATAACTGTAGTTGCTTTTTCTAGTTTTGAGGTTATGGCAAAGCCAAGCCTGGATTTGTCTTTCTATGTTAACGCTCGTTTGCTGTTGGCTCTTTTTTGTTTAAAACACAAGCAAATGTATATAAAGGGTGATACATTTCGAGGTTGCCGCGTCCAGATGGTTCATCCGTTGAGTCCAATTTTCGATGACCCGTTCGAGCATTTCGACTGGGAACTAGCGAATGACACACGTGATGTTTTGCTTCACGGCATGAATCGAAACGGAATTGTACGCATAGATTTTAGACTTTATATATTATCACAGGAAAAGGTCTAACTGTTTGATATCAGACGATCTTGGTAGAAAAACGACCAGTTTAAACGTGAAATTATTTGCTCACCGAAGTGTACCCTACTACTTATCGTATTTAATACCGGGCCTTGCAAGCTCAAGAAGCTTTTATTTAATATGCTTCTAGCTTCTTGTGTTAACTGCTGGCTTTGCGACATGGAGTCGGGAACTTTCGAACACTTGATGCTAGACTTGACTACCATATTGCTCAGTATGGCAAAGCAGTTCTATATGATAGTTGCTTTGGAGACTTTGTATATATCTACAGACCGACTTATTATAGCAACTACTATCCATATGTATGGCACGCGGTCATGCAACTCCTGTCTCAATTCCCTCCGACATTTTCAATCCATCAGTGTACCACTTAGTTGAGCTATCTCTTAACAGTGTTTCGAGCGTGTAATAATTCTATTCAGCCTTACTGCCAAGGGTAACTTCAAACTTCCTTGTAAAGTTAACCTCTTTGGTAATACTGCCCCTTGAAAGAGCAGCCAGTGATCTTTCATCACTTAGCGCCTGCATTTATTGGGACGAAATTATCTTCCCTCTGCCAACCCTTTCAGCTGTCATTTGCAGCATTGTGTGTTTAACTGTTTGACCGCTTAGTAGGTGAGGCGATGCATTCCAGCATAAACTCCAGTGCTGCCGTCGGGACCTCGGGCAAATCTTTGCAGTTTCGATAGTTGAAGTCAGACCGAACTCTGCGTTACTCCATACGCTCCATATTCTCCCACGATCCTAGTATACATCGATGTGATAATTTTTGGCTGACAGTCTCAGGACTTCCTGGCAAGTCGATTACACACTATGCAACACATGCTGCTTCCACCGACGAATGAAACCCACAGTGAGACCCAGATATTTGACCACATATGTCCATAATTTCTAACTCTCTGCCACCAAGTGAAAAGCAGCCTGAGTAGTAGTAGCTTTTCCGTCTGTCTAACTATTTAGCTTCGGTGCAGCCGAAATAAACATTTTTTCTTTGTTTTTCACTCAAATACATTTTGACGTTTTCTCTGCTCTCACTCTACTACAATGTCAATATCGAACTTCGCAACAATAACCAAACCTCGTTAGATTGGATAAAAAAGCGCAGGTACTTGTTTAGTGAAAAGAAAACGCTGAGAAGATATCGAAAACTCCATTATAAATTCCCCAAAGTGGCATAAATAATTTGGATAAACGATAGACACGAAGGATGGCAAGCACTAAAGAGCAGGTAAGTACCTCAGGGTAATTATATAAACTCAATTTAAATGCAATGTATAACAACAGCATATAACGAAAGTAAAATGGCTATGAAAGCTAGTTACACCCATTGCTAAGAAAAACACATTTCTCAATCTTTAGTGCAGAAAATTTTCGAGCGCAGCAGCTTACGGGTAATGCCACGGCCAGTACACATGCATACGACGCGTAGCCGTCACTTATTTTAAGGCGAAAATCACGTGCCAAAAACTTGCATGGCCGTTTTATTTCAGACGCTAGTCACTGCTACGCGCTCGGCAAGCCTAAAAGTAACTTGAATTAAGCGAAAAGTTGTACACCTTCTCGCGAGTGCGTGATGTGCGCGTATGTTTTGTAACTCTCAGGGATTAAGGCGCAAGTTTTGGAACTTCATACAGTCTGGCACTCCAGCTATGGTATGTACATAGCAGTGGCGGATGCAGAAGGGGTGGAAGGTTTTGTGTGTCAAATCCCCTAAAAATATAGAAAATTTTAATTCCAATTTTCAATAGCCTTTCTTTGACAGATCATGCCTAAGTCGTGTCAAGCTGTCCTGTCATTTTTCTACAGTTTTGTTTGGTATTTAATCATGGAAAGACTTACCCCGGAACAACATTTACAAATCGTTCAACCTTATTATGAAAACTCACGTTTTATAAGGAGTGTGTTTCGAGCGCTTCGCTCAACTTATGGTCAACATAATTAGCCTACTGAGCGTACTATTCGAAACACCCTCATTACTTAGGGTCTCACCCATCTTGAGACCCAGCATTCATTTTTGGAGGAAGCGGTGAAGAAAAAATAGCAGTTGTAGCCGAGACTGTGCATGAAGGCCGTACCGACGTATGGACCGAATGGGCACATTTTATGGCAAGATATTAAATTGAATGGGTACAAATTACAGCTTGTGCAAGAACTGAAGCCGCTGGAGCTTCCGAAGCGATATCGTTTCGCTTTATGGGCTCTTTAGAAGTTCCAAGAAGATCCGACGATTTCGAGCCAAATTTTGTTCAGCGATGAGGTCCGTTTCTGGCACAATGAATATGTAAACAAACGGAATTTCCGCATTCGGGACGGAGAGCAACCTGAAGAGATTCAATAGCTGCCATTTCATACAGAAAAAATAACGGTTTGGTGTGGTTTGTGGACTGGTGGAATCATATTCTTTGGGTCCATATGCTTTCAAAATGATGCCGATGAGAACGTAACCGTAAATGGCGATCATTAGCGCCCCATGACAACCGACTATTTGAAGCCTGAAATTGTAACTCGTGATCCTGGCCACATTTGGTTTCAACAAGACGGCACCTCAGTAGATTTATTGAGAGAGCACGTCGCTGAGCAGATAATTTCCCGTTTTTGGACTGTCTATGCGGTCAGTCTCGCTTCGATTCAAGCCTTGGAGCAAAACATCACGCGTGTCATCCGCCAGCCATGAGTCGAAATGCTCGAACGAGTCATCGAATATTGGACTCAATGGATGGATCATTTGTGACGTAGTAACGCCCAACATTTGAAAGATATAATCTTCAAAAAATAAATGTCAAAAAATGTTGAATGCTAATCTCCATTATCCGCATTGAATTTGAAGTTTCCGTGCTTTTTTTAATGTAAGAAATCTTGAAATTAATCACCCTTTATTGATATGTAAAGTGCTTGCGTTTGGTAGGCGTCTACTCGCTTGTGAGCGCATTAAATAACAAATGCTAAACCCCTCGAGGCAATCCCTAAACCCACCTACTATCTTCCACATCATACACAATATTTTTTCAGGCTTCGCTTTCGCAACATTGTCGACATTAAAAATATTAGTTGCTAATACTCATGCGAGCTTATTCATTTTTCACATATTCGAGAGCGTTGCTTATCGCTGCACAATTTCGCATTGTAACGGTATATAGAAGAAACACGCGGAATTCCTTTTTGTTATCGGATTTAGCCAAAGTTAATTTAGCAAAGTGGCTCCCAAAAGGAATAAGAATACAAAGCGACGACAAAAAGTGGCGAGTGCACAAATGTGTGGCAGCTGAGTAAACGAAAGGCGAGCAAATTCAATAACAGAGAGACAAAGTAGAAAAACGGCGAAATCCAACTAACATTTTCAGTATAAAAAAACAACGCAGACGGCGGCGAAGAGCAGCGTGGAATCAATTTCGATCAAAACCATCGAACAATAAATGTACACTTATCGCGAACGTAAACAGTGGCGCACACAAGTGTGTGTACGAAGAGCAGGCAGGCAGCTTTCAAGTGATGAAGACAGATGGCGGTAGAGAAGCGCAAAAATATTTGTGTTAAAGAAAAGCGAAAATGTTGCAGCTGGCAGCAATAATTCAGCAAGCATTCGCAAGCTTTTTTGCAACAACTGGCAACACATGTGAGCGCGTATGTGTATGTATGGCTGCAGACAGATTGAAAATGGCAGATAAAATCAATGAGTATGGCGGCAGCGACGAGCATTAAATAAGAATTGTGAAAATATCAGCAAGCTTGAGGAGAAAAACGCGCGAGGCAGCGAGTGGAGAAATCAGTAAAACTTGCAATGGAACAGCGGGGAGGGGTAGTAATTGTGCTTGGAGCAACAGGAACAAGCGTTGAAATCGCACTGCAGCAATAGCGGGTTTTGCCGCTACAAAACAGATGCTGTTGCATGCCACATGCGATGCCACGAACAGCGGCTATGCAGGTCATGAGGCAAATAGACACGACAGCAGCGGCGGCAAGCGGCGAGAAAGTGTAAGGAAACTAACAACACATTGCCAAGCAAGCATGTGAACATGACGTCAACTACAGTTAGTTATCACAAACAACAACAATAAGTGCTATAGCAACGGCGTAACGGTGGTGTTGCAATCAAATAATATTAAAAGCAAAAACAACTAACTATTTCCATGAACTGGCAACACCATAAAACAGCAACGCAATGGCAGCTGCAACAACAACAACGACGGTACAAGCAAGTGCAATAACAAGACGTTGCCACAGCTAAATCCAAAGCACCGTTACTTGTCAGTTGTTGTGGCGGCTAGCACGGCGAAATGATTGCGGCAACGCGAAATGAAATTAAAGTCATCGATAATGAGATATGCGACGCAAAAACCAGCAAGCAATTGTCTAACAGTCCACAACGCTGCAACAGCAACAAACGCTGAGACGCCAGAAACAACAAACACACTGTGACGCCAGCAATGCAGGCAACGGCGTTGCGGCTGTAGGAAGGGCAAACAACTTCGTTAGACAACCGCAAGGCGACAAGTTGCATGTAGTCATTGCGACGGCAGGCCAAAGACAGTGGCGTCAGTGATATGCTGCCACAAGAAACCAGCATCATTGCTGCGTGGATATGAATTGCAGTAAAATGTCAATGAAATTAATTACTTTAGCAATCTTCTTCGCTGTCACTGCGACCACTGCTTAGCGCGGCGAACTTTCGGTCAAGGCAATGACAACTAAGAGCAAAGCTACGTATCACGACTTGTTGGCTATTGATGAGGCAAATGAGTTTTGAAGAATGTTGCTATTCGAAGCAGACGCTTAAGATATATGCGTGTCGCTTTTGCAAATTGCGTATGCAAATTATATCAAAGTAAAGAAGTGTTTCATTAAAGAACTTAATTTTGATTGTTCAGTTTGTATGGTAGCTATATACTATTATGATCCGATCTAAACAATTTCTTAGGAGATTGTACCGTTATCTTAAGGAATAATTTGGGCCGAATTTTGTGTAGATATATTTATAATTAAAAAAGTTCCATACAAGGACATGAACTCGATTGTTCAGTTTGTATGGCAGATATATGTTATAGTAGTTCGATCTGAACAATTTCCTAGGAGATTATGCTGTTGCTTTATGGAATTATTTTTGCCAAATTTCGTTAGGATATCTTGACAAATAAAAATGTTTTCCATACAAGGACTTGATTTTGATCGTTCAGTTTGTATGGCAGATATATGTTATAGTAGTTCGATCTGAACAATTTCTAAGGAGGTTGTACTATTTTCTTATATATTAATTTGTGCCGAATTTTGTGAAGATATCTCGGCAAATAAAAAAGTTTTCTATACAAGGACATGATTTTGATCGTTCAGTTTGTATGGCAGCTATATGCTATAGAAGTCTGATCCATCCCACTCTGACAAATAAGCAGTTTCTTTGATAGAAAAGTACGTATGCAAAATTTCAGAACCATATCTCAGAAACTGTGGGACTAGTTCACGTATACATGAACAAGGAGAAGGACTCGGTTGATATTCTAATACAAACTTATTAGCTCTACACAAATGTTCTTAATGAATTTTTCCATACAAATATTTCTTTAAAATTTGCACGCAGTTAAAGTTATGCATTAATTGTACTGTATTCCAAAAGTACACCATGTCGTATGAGTAATATATAATGTACAAATCACTAGTACGATTTTCATTTTGTACACCACGTCGTATGAGCAATCCACAATGCACAAATCACTTGTACGAATGCTCAGGTCATTTGATTTATAAATTTAACAGCGCGTAAGCTTTGAAGGAGTGGTTTTATGCAAAAACTCATTGGAACTTGATTGTTGTGCGGAGAATTTTGTATTAGAATATCGCTCTCTCCAGGTTGTAGATTTACTTGCTTAATGGAAAATATCAAAAAAGGTCATAACATATAGATGAATAAGGAAATTTGTGAAAACTAAAAATAATGCACTTGTTTACGTTGTCTAATTTTTTTGTACAAAAACTATAATTTCACGAGGTGCTCGCAAAACAACATTAAACATGGCATGTAAAGTACACCCTAATGTTTATGTGTGCATATGTAAAGTCCGTAATTCTAATTAGTTTAATAATTGAAGTGGAAAAATATTGCGTTTTTTATTCTGCTTGTAATTGAATTTATATATACAAATATTTTTTTGTTTATATATACTTATGTGTTTGTTTTTAGCAGCAATTCGTGATTTCTACTCGTCTGTTCCACTTGGTTGGGCAAATGAAATTGATACAAATATTTGCGTTGCCTACAAATTTGTTGCCAAAAAAAGTGAAATGAACAAAGTCTAGGCACAAAATGAATAAGTTAGTCGCGGGTATTTGTATTGACTCCGTATACGATGAACCAATAGAAAAATAGGCAAACACGAAACGATACGTTATAAACTAAACGAGCGTACAAGCAATTTTTAATGGCGAAAAATTTGTACTTTTGCTGAAACACATATTTGTGAAAACTAAATGTGTATATATGATTTGCAATTACATGTCGTCACCTAAAATGCAAAATAGCGTAACATCACTTTTTATACGTTGAAAGACAAAGGAAAAACGACATTATAAAAACCACTCACACTGAAACAAAATTTGAGTTTTGGTTATAAAATGGTTACATTGGTTATATCTGATAACTATATTGGTTATATATTGGTTATATCTGACAGCGGAAGCTAAAAATTTAATGCTACATATATATATAATGTGATGTAGTGAATCGTAAGCAATAAAAAACACAATATTGGTTTTTTTATGATACGTTGTTTTGCCTTTTAGGTGACGATATATTGAATAGCATTAACGCCACATTTAGAGCTGAGCATTTCTGAAAGTCGCACACAATAATCGACAGCAGCGACATTCAACTTTCCATAGCATCAAAGCTACTGTTAGCTTGGAACTTTAAACCAATGCCACTCGTTCCTGTGTTAGGTACCTTGGAGAGAAGCAAGTTCACCCATTACTCAGTGTCAGTCAGCTGGCCATGCAAGCAAAGTAATGGCAGTTTAGTTTAGTGACGGCGAGTTGTGTGCTTTTTTATTAATAGACAACTTGGTTGGTCCGTTTAAACGCATTAGTGCGTCAACTGCTGCTCACTACAAGCTGGAAATTGGACTTACAACGTGTTTGCTACTGCAGGTAGTTGTGGCATGGCACACAATAAGACTTCTGCTGTTTTACTTGCATATCCTTATGTTATACGAAATAATACTTTGCCTTGGGCGCCTAACTCGTGCGCATAACAGACCCAATGAATCCATGCAAGACACATTTGTGTATGTTTGCTACTTTTACTTGCTTGCAGATTTCTATACCTTGTGCCAGGGTATTTTCGCCATGCCTGTAGTTTGATGATATCTTTCTGGACTGTCTAATATTTTTCCGGTACAATATTTTCCGCTTAGTTGCCGTAATTATACCCTAAACAGGGCATATATGAAGTTTGCCAAGATGTTTGCAACATCCAAAGGAATCCAAAGGCTGTCCGCGATTATATATGTATACGGAAACTAGCCGCTCAGGTTTTGAGATATCGACCTGAAATTTTGCACATGTTCCTTTCCCACCAAGCACCTACTCATTTATCGGAATCGCCGATATCGGTTCACTATAGCATATAGTTCCCATACAAACTGAACAATCAAAATCAAATTCTTGTATGGCAAACTTTTTCAGTTAACGAGATATCTTCAAGAAATTTGGCTTAGATAAGCAACGCCGTAATCCCAACAAAAATTTTTCAGATCACACAACTATAGCACATAGCTGCCATATAAACTGAAAAAACATACTAAAGTTCTTGTACGGAAAACTTTTTTATTTGACAAGGTATCTTCGCCTAATTTGGCACAGACTATTATTCTAGAAATAGCCATAATATTCGCAAACATTTTTCAGATCGGACCACCATAGCATATAGCTGCCCTACAAACTGGTGGTCAAACGTAGGTCCTTGTTTGAAAAATATTTTAAATTAACAAGCTGTCTTCACGAAATTTGGCATATATTATTTTTCCGATCAATGCAACAATCTGCAAAAAAAATTTCAGATCAGACCACTATAATATATAGCTGCCATATAAACTGACCTATCCAACCTCAGTCTTTGTATGGAGAATTTTTTTATTTGTCGAAGTATCTTAACGAAATGTTGCTCAAATAATTACTCAAGCCATTTGCACAATCTCCGAAGAAATATAGTTATATAGCATATAGTTGCCATACAAACAGAACGATCAAAATCAGAAACAAACAATTTTTGGTACCCGTTTTTGCAAATGCACCTGTTAAGGGTATTATAGCTTCGCTACCGCAGAAGTCAACGGTTTTTCTGTTTGTTTTTTTTTTTTTTTTCAAACGGCTTGTTGTTATTTATCTTCACCTTTAACCCACAACTCTGTTCGCGTTATGGGTTAGGCATGACAGTCTCGCTGCGACCACACCACACTTCGCAACACACTCGAAAAGTTGACTCGTCCGGCAATCAGCGCCCTACTAATGTCGCCGTCTCGCGCGCCAGTGCCACGAACTAACAAATGTACAATGTAAATAAAAATAACAGTAAAACCATAGTTGCGGCATTTATCGTCATCCCTCGCAAAGTCCTTGCCACAGCGTCGTTAAGCATTGTTGTTATTTTTCTGTCTTAACTGCCGTCAATGTACTTATGTGCTTCGCCTGTTTCACTGCCCGACTGACTGGCGGTTCGTTATTAGTCTGACTACGGTTTTATGTTGATGAATTTGTAGCCATTGCCCGGTGGTTGCACATCAAGTCTATCGCCGTCCATCGTCAGTATCCGCCGCAGTCAGGACCTTCAATGTTGTTGATTTACCTGGCCAGTCGTTTTATCTGTTTGTTTTTAGTTTTGATTTGCCTTTTTTGTTTTTTGTGTTGTTTTTTTGTATGTTTTACTGTCCACCTTTTGCTAACCTGCTTCGCAAGCAGACGGCAAGCAGTATTGTCGAGCTCAACTTTTTGATTGTTTAGAGTCAGCATGCATGGTGGGAATATTGCGCCGCACACAGACACGCCACATCGAGCTGTTGGCAGCGGCTATCGCTGCTGACTGTTTGACTTTAGAAGCGTTTCCTTTTCAATGATTATTCATTTGCAAATATGACTTACGGTGGAGAGACACAAAGCGATGTGGCAAGAAATTTATAACCTGAACAGGGTATATAATATTTACAGTGATTTTTCCGACTTTCTTTACATAATGTTCAAGTGCCAATAAGACAAAGAACCGCTCGAAATAATGAAATGAGTTGGGACTGTCTCAAACCAGAACCATGCGGATTTTGAGAAAGGAATTGAACTTGCAACCGCATATAGAATTGTTCTCGCTCAAGAACTGAAGCCATTCGGTAGTCCATTCGGTAAACGTCGTGATTGTGCCTTGGAACAACCACAACCTGGCGGATTTTGAGGCAGGATTTAGGCTTGCATCTGTAAATCTGTATACAGAATTCTGCTCACTCAAGCAAGGAAGCCATTGGATCAAAGTAAATGTGGTGAATTTTGCCTTGGAACAACTTGAAGACGATAAAGATATTTTAAGAAAATAAATAAACAAAATTGTCGTTTCTGGTGCGAAGATAATCCACAAATTGTTCATGAATAACCATTACAATCAACTAAATTAACAGTTTGTTATGATTTTCAACTAAATTGACAGTTCTGCGCGGTTTTGGGTCTAATGACATCATCGGCCCGTACTTCTTTCCTGATGAATACGTTGGTTGCGGCACGATATTGGTTGAAAATTAAGCGAAAACCTCACAAAGAATCAATGCAGTATGCAATGGTGCATTATCGTGGGGCAAAACCCAAGAGTTTTCGGCCCATGATTCCGGACTCTTTTTACATAACATTAAATACTATTTTTTATTGACAGTTTGGCCAGTTGGAAAGAATTCTGAGTATTTCACACACCTCGATAATCGAAGAAGACTGTCAGCATAACCTTGATTTTTGAACTGCTTTGATGTTTTTTTCGACTTGGGCCCATATTTTCCACGATATTCAGCCGATTGGTCGTCTGTTTCCGGCTCGTAAGCATAGATCAAAGACTCATCGCCAGTAATAACACATTTTATGATATCCAATTCGTCGGAATTCATTGTTTCACTGACTGATGATTCCCCACACAAAATTTAATCGAACTTATTTTTTGAATAGTTTCACTTATCGTCAAAATCCGCGAATGCACTTTATGTACTGCAGAAAGACAAGGACATACTAAACATGAATGATTGTTTTAATGTGACATTTGGCACAGATGTCACTGACAGTCTTGCAAACCCAGAAAAAATAGAAAATATGTTTCAACGAATGGATTTTTTCAATTAAAAAGTCATACTATTTTTGCCCACAGTAGTATATTGCTCAGATCGGATAGTTTGCAATAATTAACTAAAGAAATTCAAACTGAACTGTCAAAACTACAACAAAAACAGTTATGCCAAATCTAGAAAAAAATGTTTCGACTCCGGATTTTCGTGGAAAATTTAAATTAAAAAGTCTTACTATTTTTTGCCCACAGTAGTATATTGCTCAGTTCGGACCCCTATAGTTTACAGTAAATCAAACTGAACTGTGAAAATCAGAAAAAATTTTTCGCGACGGAAAATGCAACTGTGAAGTGTATTATAGCTTCGTTGCAGCCGATATCGATATCTCCAATTTTAACTGAATATAATCTAACATTTTGAAAGAGGTGACTATAACTCTGCTATTGCTTATACAAAGATGCTGCCACGATTTGTGACATACAGTAGATAATCAACAAATCGAGTCAGACCGCAGTTAAGAAAGTTATTTTCAATTCCTCATTGTCTTCCCACAACATATTCGTCCTGTCAGTAAACTGGTTTTCAATTAAGCAAGTTATACAAACGAGTTTTCCAGCAAATCTTTTCCGCTCACGTGTTTAGCTACAACTTTAGCAATATCCCGAAAGCAGAAATTTATTGAAGTTGTTGAACTATGTTCCCCCAGCGCTGCTTTAATGCTTAATGAACGACAGGAAACGAACAAAGCAACCGCAGCCACATATAGACACACACACGTCGCCACCAGCGGGCTCTAAGCCACCGCGCTAAGCCACATCCTGTCACACACACGCAGCACACACATCCTAAAGCTGGCTTCCGCTTCAACCAAGCACACATACAGACACTTATATGTGTACATGAGTGACACCCAACGAGCGGCGGATGAGTGTGCTTGTGTGGAACGCAAATGAATTTCAACAAAGTGCGCCGCATGTGGCAGTTAGTGGTGGTGGCATACTTTGCCTGTCATTGAAAAGTTGCTGCCATCAAATATCGCCATAATTGCGCACGAATTGCTGGCGAACAAGCGGCAACGAAAGGCTACGAGCATCGTTTGTTCGAGTGGCAGGAACCCACGGTGTTGCAGAGTTGCGGCAATAAGAGCAACATACTGAGTTGTCGAGTTGGGGCTACAAGCGCAAAAGCAGTGACAGCAGTGTATCTGTTGCAACACCGCATCAGTGGCAAGCATGCGTATGTATGCGTGGATGGTGAAGTCAGATGCTGACTTAGCATTTGATTGCCACCAGCCGCCAGCCGTCAGCCGTCAGCCGCTAACGCGCAACCTCGAGACTATTTGCCAGCGCATCGACCGTGTTGTTGCCACAGACGCTACTTTTGTGACTCAAGTGTCCGCCACAACTGTTGCTGCTGCCAACAACACTGTTGCCAAGTCGGCTTTGAAGCCAATCGCTGGCGTGCGTGTTGATGGCGCACTCGAAAGCTGTCGCCAGCACCGCCGCGCTCTCACAAGCGAGCACATGCAGGCTACGCAAAAGAGCAAAAATTTAATTAAACTACCAATTCGTCTAAATGGTGGTGCGCGTGTGTGGCAATACTAGTTGTTCGTGCAGTACACAGCTTGCCAGACGACATGGCCCCAAAGCGTCTGCATGAATATAAGCGCACTCAAACACACACACCTCCTATGGGGCTGTTGGTTCAATTTATTGGAAATGTTGCGCCACGCAGGCGGCAGCGGCGTTGGGTCGCAGGCTATGGCGCAACATTGAACCTGCGGCGTTGAGAGGCCATGTGCAGCCTGGTTGGCAGTGTAACATGGCGTAACGGCAGTAAATGTCAACACTCGAACACCGTTGACAACGCAGCATGAATGAATTGGATTCAAGCGCGCCGATTGCCATAAAATGCCGGCGAGCGGATGTGGAACGCGTACGCAAAGGCAAACGCGAACGCGACGCAGCCATATGGACGTCGGTGATTGCTGTGTGACGACGTTGATGGCGCTGATGGCTCACATAGCACCGTGAAGTACCTAAAGCACGCAATTTGCTGACGCTTGTTCATGGGACTACAAATGACGTGCACAAGGGTGATGGGCAAACACCAATCAGCCAACTGCCACAACTTGAAATGGCGCAATAAACCTGTGCCGAATGCATAAACTCAGCGATTGAGA
Organism: Bactrocera tryoni; assembly: GCF_016617805.1. Lineage (NCBI taxonomy): Eukaryota > Metazoa > Arthropoda > Insecta > Diptera > Tephritidae > Bactrocera > Bactrocera tryoni. Next base: position 77,481,374 of record NC_052503.1, read on the forward strand.
ATGCGAGCTGAAATTACGAGCCACGACAAGTCGAACTACATACGGTTTCGGCGGCCGGCAAATGGTAGAGGGAGCCGCATATGGAAACGTTACAAACACATACAGAGGACATTTTGCAGGTGGTTTGGTCCACAGGGGCTTCTTCTTTTTATCTTTCTTCTGCTTCCTCTTCTGTTTCTTCTTCTTCTCCTTTTACTACTACTTCTTCTTCTTACGCGCATACGTTGGAGTTTTATGCGCTCAACTATATCCATGTCGTCGTAGAGCTCATCTAGTTCGTGGCTCCATCTACTTCGTTATTTAACACACAGGCGAACGGCTCTAAAGAAATTGAGAAGTAAAGTCCTTTCTCGACGAAGAAAGACCAAATTCTGGAAGTCACTCATCATCGCCGTCCTGCTACATGATACAGAGGCATATTCGGGACAACTTCCGATGAGTCAGGTGGAAGATTTAAGTTCCTTTCCGCATTGACAACGGCGACTACAGCAGAGGATGGAACGATGAGCACTGACATAACGTATCAAGAGACTAGCTAGATCATGCCGTCCAAATGGATGCATACACTCGAGCTCTGAGAGTATTCGACGTAGTACCCGCCGAGGGAAGCAGAGGAAGAGGAAAATCTCTTCGATAGACCAGGTGGAGAAGGACCAGACTACACTTGGAACCTCCAATTGGTGCCAATCAGCGAAAAGAACGACCGACTGGCGCGCTGTTGTATACTTGGATATAATCGCATGAGTGGCGTCTACGCCAATAAAGAAGAATAATCATAAGAGGCCACAAGGATTTAGAAAAATAGTATTCTGTTGATACTGTTATGATTGTAGGGCGGCATCACTTAGATTACAAAGGGTCAAACCGCTAAGACGCACCAACGAGATGACAGTATGTTTATCGTTATCAGATCTTGAACTGCCTTACATTTCGACTGGTTATATATACATTTGGCGCTTAAATATCGCTTATTTATAATAGATTTAATGCTTGCCACTCACCTTCTAAGTCCACAACGCGACCGGCTCGTTTCAGTGCGCGCACTGCCTCATCGTGTGTTGCTTCGCGCAGCTCCTCGCCGTTCACCGACAGTATGGCATCGCCTACATACAGTCCCTTGGCTTGATCCGCCGCCATGCCACGAAAAATTTTCGATATCAATATGGGCATGCGATTTTCGCGTCCGCCCTTAATGGAAATGCCGAGACCGTTGTTGTCCGATTTAATGATGCGCACCTGCCAAGCATAAAAAATCGACCAAAATTAAAAACAACATTACCACGCGCACGCACGTTGCAGCTTACTTACATGTCTCTTTTGATTTGCCACATGATCAGGTACATCGCACATATCCAGTCCATTGTCCAACGTATTATTATTCAGCAGATGGTCACCGCCGTTAGCGCTGCCACCACCATTGTCCGTACAATCGGTATCAGCGGCGCTGCCCGTGCCCGTGCCGCCCATACCCTGCATGGAGGCCGATGAGGGTATGGACCCATTATGACCGCTGTGGTTGCTGCTGCACAGTGCAATGATAATAATAACAACAACGAAATGCACAATTAAAAAAGGCACTTAATTGCAAAATGGCGAGCAACGACTGCTTATAAGTATATACCATATATGGTATATATATTTGGATGGCTACACAAGCACTACCAGCTACTTACCCCAAAGTGCCATTCAGTGTGGTCGATTGGTCCACACTGATGGCCGCCGCATCGCAGGACTCGTCCAAACTAATTGCCAGAAAGTCGGTTTCCAGCGCCACCAGCACACGATACCAGGCGCCTCGCACGCGCGTCTCCAACGTGCCACAACGCATGCCGGAGGGCGAATGCTGTGCGGCGGCGGTGATGGCAGCTGTTGCCGGCTGCTGTGGATTTACACATCCAGTCAGTGGCCGGCCAATGGCTGAAGATTCCACCATCGCGTGGCGTGGTGCGCCGCAACAGTTCAGCCGTCAATGCGTGGCTCTCACGGCCACTTACTTTGTTGTTGCGCGCTATGGAAATTCGCAATAACGTTGTGGAACCTTTAATATGGCGCTTGTCGCTGTCGCTGCTGCCAGTGTATTGTTGGCTGAGTCAAAGTGAATACTAATGCCGCGCCTCTGACACAATAAACCGTTATTGCATGATATGTAATGTTTGATAACGCTTTGAAGCGTGTGATTTTGACACGTCCACAGGCGGTTGCTGAAATCGAAATGAAAGCATCGATAAGTGAACTTTTATTTAAAATATGAAATGGAAAGAATATTGAATATAAAGGAGAAAGCTAGAACTCAACCAGTGATCGGATTTAATAATGAATGCCAACTAACTTTTTCCTTAACAATGCTAACCAAACCTCATAAAAACAGCACACAACTGAACTAACAAGTGATTAAATCCGCAGCAGTCAAATACTAAAAGGCGAATTTCGATTTCGGTTGCAGTTGGCAAAACCTGCTGGCGGTACACGATGGAACAAACCATCCAACTGTACAACCAGAACACCGCAACGACTCCCGAAACCCACGCAAACAACTTATAAATAACAGAAAATCTCGAACTTTTTGGTAGACAAACAACGAACTGCGGCTGCACATGCAGACCCCAGCATTGCTGGGTGGCAATAAAAATGCAATAAAGCCAAACTAGGAGCGAAAACAAAACACAATAAAATGAAATTAAAAACTCGGCACTCAGCTATCAATAAAGTGTTTGTTTGTATGTATTGTAGTGTGAGTTTGAGCAACCGTCAGGCAACAAAAGTCGCCAACCGATCGAGTGATTGCTTATGGATATGAGTGTGTATTTGACAGTGCCATACACTTTGGTTACCGCAACTCGCATGTCTTTAGTGGATCTGGAAACGGTATAAACAACGAACGAACTATGCTGACATGTACTATGTGAGCTCCACGCTTACTTTGAAGCATTAAAATTGTTTTAGACCCAGAATATGAAAGAAATAATATCGAACATGAAGCAGTTAGCTGTGTAAAATCAGTTAGGCTTAGTTATGTTAGCTTAAATGGTCCTTCCTAACAGGGGTCTCGCTTGGACAGCTCATAATTTCAATACGTTTTGGCACCTAGCACTCATGTAAATTTTATCATAAAGACCAGCCTGTATTGACGAAGCGCTTTGAGCCAACACAAATTTGCTGAGCTGGCTAATGTCAGTTGCGACTATGTTACCTGGTTCGCCGAAGATATGACTGCCGAATTGTAGCAACCACAGTTTTGAAAAAGCTTGACAATGCAGATGTTGCCACCTTACCTTCTTCCATTAAACTTTGAAAATTTGCGACCGCATGAATGCTTATTGGAACAAGCCCCTCAAGAACTCCTACGATTGCGACAAGATCAGCTTTGCTAAGCGCAAACAGTTCAGTAGAACTCCTCTGTTCTACCAAAAGTATACCGCAGACGCGCAGAGGCTGTTCGTCAACTAATGCCTGCTAAGTGTACATAAGATCCATAGGTTCAGAGCTAGAACGCAAGATGTCAACGGAGATCCAACTCGTTCTCTATCCGTTCTGAGCGGCATAAGGATGCCCTGTCTTGCAAGCTCATTGGCTTTGCAGCTTTCAGCGATTCCGCTATGATCAGGCATCGCTGGCAAGTCTGGTAATGAGTAGCTTGATACCATATTATAATGACTCCGTGACTAACTTTGAGCATACAATTTACGAACTTAACACTAGTAATGCCGCTTTGTTGTCCAAGTGAATGCTGCTTACAGCAGCTGCAAATGAAGCCATTCGGAAGAACGCAGGGACCGCTGTTATTGAATTGAAGAATTGTATTTTCCACCTTTAAATACCCTTAAAGCGAGCTGCTATCAAAACGGTTTTATCCAATATGATAAGGCATAAGGGCACACTAAAGCAAAGCTAAGCAAAACAAATTTTTGTTGTCAAATTCAATTTACATTATTCGCACACAATTTATTTTCCACTCCGCAGGTGCCTTTTACTACATGCAGATGCGCGTATGTAGGTTGTTATGCATGCTATGTATTTTTATATTGGCGAATTTCGAAATAAGTCAACACAAATGGCCGGCTGACATGTGAATTCCCACAACTCTAATTGTGTCAAATTAATTTTGCTTTCCTCAAATTTCAAGAAAATAAAATGGAATGCAAACAATTCCAAATATGACCACAAAACATAACTTTAACCACACACACATAAGCAACGAAGCACATAAATGCACATAAGCAACGCAGCCCACACACTTGTGCATGTTTATACACAAATCAAGTCATACTCCATTTCACTTTAAATTTCCCCTTGGCGCTGAGTGCAAATTGTTCGTGTCGTGAGCGTCTTGGGAAATTCGCATGCGAGTGTGCATATAACACATACATACATGCATATAAATGATTTATAATTTAAGGCTTTTGTGTGTGCTTTAACAAATTTTGATGAAATGTCAGCTTCGCTGCGGCACGTTGACGAAATTGCTGCTGCCACATCACTAGTGGGGGGGAGACTGGGGCTCTTGAGTTGAGACGATTTATGAGCACAGTGAAATTGTACTTGACTTCATTTGCGCATTGATCGGCAGCGGCTTTGATTTATTACCACGCAATAAAACTTGCTGCACATTATTGCAGCAACTGTCAGCGCTGTGGCAGGTGAGGTCATGGCCATTGTAAATATTGTTGATTGCTTGCATGCCGTAAAAACGCTGCCAATTTGTGCGCTTTTATTGCGTGAAACTGAAGTGACGTCCATGTGTCGAATTTCCGCGGCAATAACGAGCGAACGGTGAAAAGTAACGTAAAGAGCTTGGCAAATAATCCGTCGAACGCGGCTTGCTTGGAGGCAACAACTCAAAAGTGTTGCAAAGCCACTCAGAAATTCCAGCGAAACCGTAAACGAAAGTGCGTTAAGTGGAACGCGGCATGAAGCAGCAACAATACAAGAAAAAACATCTAACCTAAAGGCATGCGACATGAAACCATGTAAACTGCGCGTGGCACAACATTGAGTTGTGCCAATAAAAATCATTTTCTTGCACTTACGTGCAACAGGCGAACAACAAAATGGCCATAGGAAGAAGAGCATAATTATATGGCAGCAACGATGGCAAACCTCAACGAGAGGACGGTGGACTAGACAACATGGAGATCTGGATTTCCACCTGACCCAAATATTAAGCGGGCGCGGGTGCCACAGAGGCTACCGATACAATTTTCTGGTGGTTCCATGGGAGAGCCTTGAGTTGGGAGTAGGTTAGGTTTAGCAGATTAAAGTTCTACACTCCGGCTTCAGATGCTTACCCCTACTATAAAAAAGGGTACGAGCCAGGTAACCACTAGTCTGATCCCTAATCCTCAAAGGTGCCACGTCTTTATGGCATCCCGAACAAGGCACTTAAAATCGTTATCAAGCATAACAAGAGGGTTTTCACCGACCATTATGTACGAAACAGTACCTCGTCCTTTTTAAAAGCCAACTAAACTGGCGAAAGAGCTGAGTGCGTATGCACCACTTTGCATTATCGATCGATAGCCAAAACATTATTGACTGATGAAGAAGAGTCTTCTAGCTGACTTGGCTGAAAATTAATTTGGCTTCAGAAGACATCGGTCTACCATAAATGTTGTCAAATAATTTACGGGTCTACGGCCAAGGCCGTAAAGGCCAACCGATGGATGGCAGGTTAAGTACCGCAGGATGTGGTTTTACGTTTACTACTGCCAAACGAGGCACAGATAATTGGCTATGCTGATGACATTGCTGTAACTATCGTTGCTAAAAAACCTTTGCAAACTCAGAGTATTTTCAATGAGATCGTATGGAAAATTAAGGATTAGTTCACTACAATCAAGTTGCAGCTTGCCAGAGAAAACACAGAAGCAGTGGTTATCACGGGGAAGAAAAAAAGCTAGAAGCCGTCATCCTGAGTAATGATGGTGGCCCTAGCCAAAGTAGGAGAACTCCACTAGCTAAGGTTAGCCATTAGTACTGCTGTACCCGTCTCGTATATCGTGGACAACCCTGCGTCAAAAAACCTTTGTCAGTAAGGCCAAGACGGTATTCAGACTATGAGTTGCGAAGGCGTTTAGAACGACATTGCTATAATATTTGGTCATATGCCACCAGATGTAATGACCTCGGAAACTTTAGAACGAACAGTCTGAACTAAGAGACAACACAGAGAGATAGACTTCTATTTAACGCAGATCTTGCCAGGCCATTGCTGTGTCAGGTAGTCACATTAACGAATCTGGATCTTCCTTTTTTAGCAGTGACGAAGGAAATGCCCGAGGTATGTAGTGGAGATAACATTCCCACTTCGGTTAACAACACAAGCCGAGGCTCATAAAGTGAATTTGCACACTTTCAGTTGATGCTTAATCCTTGTACACGAAATTGTTAGAGGCACTTCGTTAAACTCCATATATTCATAAAGCGCACACACTCGCACGCACATTTTTATTATTATTGGTGTGTTCAGCAACAATTGCAACCACCGTTGTTCCGTCGCAGAAGCCTCCTTTCAGTCTCCACACTCTCTCGCTTCGTTGCTTACGAGCAGCGCAGAAGCCTTCGTCGAGCAAAAGGCAGAAAGTCACGTCTAAGCGCGTGTTTACGACATTGCGAAAATTCAATTTCATAATTCTGCCCATAAGCGATTACCAACACCAAGGAAGAGCGCGTAATCTGCTGCTCACAAGCACACACACGCGCTCGTACAAAGGGAGACGCAAGGCTGCAATCGCTAACAGTCCTTCCCAGTTTCACACTTTTCACTCTCTTGCAAGCAATTTGAACTTCGCACGCTCATCACACCCACGGATCCACCAGATTCATAGTACTGTCGGTGTTCTTCCATTTTTTATGCAGCCGAAATCTATCTTTCAGCTAAAGACCGCTGAAAGCGATTTCAACTAATCCTTACTCGGTTTTTTCTTATGCGCACTCTTTGTCGTTGGTTTGACTCATGGTCTTCGTGGACTTTTGCAACTGTTTTACAGATTGCTTTATTTTCAACTCCTACTTACTGAATTTTGTCCTAGGCCTAATCTGTATCGCCGATAATGTACCTTTGGCCTTCCCAGGATAGCGTAGGAAAGCTTCCTCTTACGTAGTATTTCAACGTTTTTGAAATCCCAGTCTTCATGGCGAAAGTAAACAGAAAGAGAGGGAAGGATATATACCTCTGTCTTAGCTAAACGCCGTCTCCTCGTTGCGGCAAGACCTACTGTAGAAGCCAGTTCAGATGCCAAGTCGCACCGGTGAGCAGCAGCAACGTCCGTTACCCACTCAACAACCGCCAGCTAAGATGATTTTCGCTGACCTCTTGACTAACTTTCAAAACATGGTAAGCAGAAGAGATCGGGCACAACCAAGAAAGTTTTGATTTAAAATTCCTTTCTGTTTACTCAACCGGTGAATCTACCGCGACTACTTTAATCGTCAGGCGCTCCCAACTTTATTGAACGCATACTCCGGCCACACAATCAGTTACTAGTTTGATAGCGGTACTTTTGACATTTAATTCGTGCTGTTTTTTCATCCCGACTGCAGCCGAGCACTTTCGTTAAAAACTAAAATACATTCGCTAACCGATTTGTTCGATAAGCAGCCAATAAATGACTGTACATTAGCGCGCCAACATCATTAGTGGCAACAATGAAGTGCTCCGGTTACCTACACGTTTCGACCAACCCGCTATGGACATCGTACAAGTAGCGGACGCACACCATTTATCAACTAAAGATTGCCACGAACGGAGCAAAGCAATGTTAAAGGAACAACTTCATAAAGAGTCTGCCAAGGAAATAGCAAAAGTCACACACAAATAACAAAAACAAAAACAAGAAAAACTGCGGTTAAACCGAACTATAATACCCTTTACAAATACAAAAGGTTCCACATAAAATCTTGACTTTTAGAGGTCAGTTTGTATGACAGCTATATGATATAGTGGTCCGATCTTAACAATTTCTTGAGGGATTGTACCGTTATTTTGATCAATAAATTATGCCCTTTTTTAGATATCTCCTCAAATAAAAAAGTTGATCATAGCCTGAAAATGCCAGGCGTTATGAAATAATCACCTTGATAGGGTTTGAGATCAATCTAAAACCCCTGCCGAATTTTGGGCCCGGCACCCGGTTGCAATGCAACTTTATATTCAACTAACAAAGTGTCAGTTCTTCCTGCATTTGGGTTTTCACTACAACCACCACGTCACTAATTCCCAGTTAAACTCCGTCTAGAGGAGATCACACCGCCAACAACTTATAGAGTGTCTCGAGCTACACAAGTAAAGAGTCCATCATAAGGTTCCAAATATATAGACCACAGATGGAACCCTGCGGGCAGCCACAAACCACTCCAATCTCCACTCTCCCATTCATGCCGACTAGAGAGGCCTTTTTGTCAGAGTTGCTCTGCCAAAGAGTACCTTCCGGGCAGCCAAGCTCTGCAGCCGTTGCGCCACTCAATTCCAGATTAGGTAGTCAAACGCCCCCTTGAAGCCAACAAACATGCCAAGAACATAATTGTTGACATTCTTCCTAACAACATTTTGGACATGAAACCATTCATCCTCTAAACTGCGTCCTTTCCTGAACCCATACTGCGGACAAATGGACAGACAGACATCTTTAAATCGACTCAGCTCGTTATCACGTCTCCGTCTGGGTGTTCGAATTTAAAATGTTTCATGACAAACTTGAAGTATCGTGTACAGGGTATAAGAAGAAATAAAAAATCTTCACTGCCATTGTTATTGTAGGTACGTTACTTCCCTGCTTCGGAAACGCAGTGTCTATTGGCGTTGTTGGACGTAAGGCGTCAGCTCAGAAAGCTTTAATCATTTTCAAGGGTCATTTTTCGTACACAAGGGACACCTACGTGAAAAAAGGTAAGCCTAAGGCAGCAGTGGCAAGGATGACAGCGACACACACACAATTGACAAATCCGCAAATAAGTTGGGCCGATAGAGAACGAAGAAATGAAACAGGTATTAAAGATAAGCGGCGAGCAGCAGTGTGAGTATCCCAAAAGTAGACAAAGCAAAAAAGGCGTTGGCGCGTATTAACCGTTACAATTATGTGGGTGCAACGGTACAATGTATGCCAGGCCACGCAGTGTATGTGTGGTGTGTGGTTGCGCAGGAGGTGAGGCGACTCGTGTGTGCCTGCAGGCGTAATTAAGCGCTTATTCATTTGTTAAGACATTTCACACCGACATATAAATATATACTAGCGGGTGTAGTTATATAATGCATATATGTATGTATAACTCAAATGGAGTCAGGTGACAAATGTCCTTTATAACTGTCAAATAAGTATGTACCAAGCAAATAAAACATATCTTTACGACCCAGTGGTGTAATAAAATCAAAGTGGAGTGGGAGTAAGACCTTGTTGTTGTTGTCAATGCCATTTAGAGTCGCTTTTTTGAAATATTACTTATCATCAATAAATAGTAGCAATGAAACATTGCGCTGCCTACACTTTATGCGACACAAAAACAGTAAGTCTCTTTCTCTCCACGCTCAGCCTCTTGCTTTCTCATGCTCACCGCTCTTAATTCATTTGTATTTTTTATTGCTGATTCGATTTTGCTGTCAGTCATTCAAAAATCTTATGATTTCTGTGGCGCTTTTTGACTTTTCCAACTTTTCACAGTCGAGTCGGTTCTTGGCGAAGGCACTTGTAATGCCGAGCTCAATACAATACAAGACAGGGAACTCAACACAAGAAGGCAGGCAGGGAGTTACAAATGCCAGCTTGATATAGCGCACTTTTGCTTGTAGAAATCAGAAATCAAAAAACACGCTGCATTGGTGAGATTGTTGGGAAGGGGTGAAAGGTGTTGTCGCCGCGGACAGAAATAAAGAGCATAATAAAACTTTTTATTGCTTTTTGTTAGCAGCGACATCAAATTTATACATACTTTTTATTGTTTGTTGATGACAAAGTCGTGAAGCCGGCGCGCTTGTTAACGCCTTACGGAAAAATCACACAGATTTGTAATGTAATAATGTGATTACCTTTTTATCACGTAAATTTCTTACCGCTAACTTGTTTGTGCACGTATTCCCACTTTAATTTATACTTTTGATGAGTTGGGGATTTTAAATCGTGCAAATATGAAGCAGAAAGGTATGTGTGACGTATTAAGTCTGCCACTTTGTTACGTGAAGGATAATTGACACTTCCACAGGAGCTTACAGTGTGGATAATTTATATAAAGAGTGTTCCAACATTAATGCATGATTGGAATTGCCGCCATTTATGTAGTAAAGAGTTGACAACCCTAAAAACGAATAGATAACTTACAGTTGAAGCTTAGTAAAAATGTATTCTCTATTGAACAATATTCCAAGAAGAAAAGCTTGGCGACCGCAGTTCAAAAGAGAGTTAGAGAGATGGCAAAAGAGCTGGACATCCCATTCGAGTCCTTTCGAATGATTTTGCTGGATATTTTGGGTATGCAACGCGTTCCTGCTCGATCCGTCAGGATAAAGCTGACTTATATTCAAAAAGAGTACCCTAAACAGGTATCTTTGGACACTCTTGATCGTGCGAATTCTGATCCTATATTCATGAAAGGCATTATAACGGCCGATAAAACACGGGTTTATGAGTTTGATATGCAAACAAATCAACAATCATCGGAATGGAAGGAAACAAAAAAAAACACGCCAAAGCCGCTCAGTATTCCAAGTGTTGCTCATTGTTTTTCTCGATATTCGTGGGTTAGTGCATCGAGAATTTGTTCCGAAAGGACTGGATCAAAAAGGAGTTATATTTGGCTATATTGAGGCATTTGCCTGTGAACATTCGTTGAAAACGGCCAAAATTGTGAAGAACAATTCATGGATTTACACGATGATAATACACCAGCGCATCGAGCCACGATTGGCCGAATTTAAAGTCAAAAATGCAATGAATATCATCGATCAACCACCGTATTCACCAGATTTGACTGCGTGTGATTTCTTGTTCGCCAAACTGAAATTCTCCGCTCCGTGGAACTCGTTTTCAGTCGATCGTAGGGATAAACCAAAATTCGCTGAAGGAGCTGAAGGGGTTCCCAAAAAGTGCCAATGAAAAGTGTTTCGAGGACTTTTTTTGTTATTATTTCCGGGTAATTTTTTGTCAAGATGTATATTGGTCAAGATGAAAGATATCTCACTAAAAGTTTACGAGCATCTTTTTCGGCTAATGGTATGTGGTGTTAGCAAAAATTTATTACAGCGGGTCAATACTAAACCTAGCTCTCATATAACAAATAACATACTCCGACACATACTTAATCACGAGATTTAGGCTGGTGAGTAGATTATCTCACTAATCGACTAGATTTAACAAGATTTCGAAAAAAATTGCATTTGTTAATCTTATCAGCGGGAAGATTTAAAGCTAATCTATTGAAAATCTTCCTGACTCTTATTTAGTGCCATCTGTTTGGCAGTAGAGAAATTTGACATATAATCGCAGCTGATTTAGACACTACAAACTCTAAAAGTGAAAACAAGATTAAACAAAAAATAAAATAAAAGTAAAAGATTAAGGAATTATCAAAGAAATAAGTGAAAATGCTTGAAGGTAGTATCAAAAAAATAAGGAGAGCAATGTAGTGTGAGGCGGCCACAGCCGATCTAAAAGAGTTTTGGCGAAAAAAATGCCATAAACTCCGAACGGGTAGTCAAAAACAGCTAATTTATAAATCTCCAACGGCAGTGAAGACAGTCTATATTAGTCTATTAGCCTTATAGTATACAAAGAGAATAAAAATAATCAATTTACTTAAAATTTTTGGTGGGAACATGATATAAAATAAAATTTTCATCCTTCTATGCTGTATATATCAGTCAATATGTAAGAGTTAAGCAAATTTAAATCAACTTATAATATTGGATATATCATAGTTTGAAAATCGGTCCACAAATTACTCCGGTTCATATACTTGTATAACATAAACGTATAATGACTTTCCTTATTCTAAGTAATCTCTTGTCGAATATATCGTTGCTTATGCCGAAAATGTCGATCCATGTGTAAGTTATCTTCACAAAATTACGTAAAAAATACGTAGTATTCTGTAGTATAACTGAATAATACCAAAAGTTAACGCAATCAGTGCAAATCTTCTCCTTTAAGTAACATATAGAGTAATTTTCGCCTATCCAGCTTGCTTTTAACCGTGTATATGGAGTAATATGTGTAATTTCCGAAGATATTAAGTGCACAACTTTTTCTAAAAAGTATGTGGTTTGGTGCGGCATATGTAAAAAGTTGATGTTGAACCAACTTTAATTGTTTAAAGTGATTTTCCACTTCTAGTTAATGTTTTTCTCTTATAATCAACATATAAAATTTAGCCTCTTTAATTAAGTGCATATCTTATTTGAATATAAATATGTATAGATGCTAAATCTTCTTCTTATCATAAATATGTGCGCAGCAATACCTTAACCTTGCTTTAACACTACTATCTAACATATCTATTTATCGACAGTAAAAAGTTCTCTGTAAACTTTCTAATACTCTCAATAAAAATTTAGTCTCAAATCACATAAAAAGCGTTTTAAATATCTTTAACTATACGTATGTATACATGTATATGCCTGAGTGAGAAAAACTGTGTAAATGCGTATGTATTGGCAGAGCAAAACGCTTGTAAACGCAAAGTAGCGGTTGTGCGGCTGTGCGGTTGTGCACTTCAGTTCGCAAGTATTAGGAAACAAAAGAGTAGTAGAGTTCTTGTCCAGCCATGTTTACAAACTTAAAAAGTGCAACAGGGTGGAAACCCTGAGAAGAAAAGCAACGAATGAATGCGTTGTGAAGTGGAAGAAAAGTCTGGCCAACAAAATTAAATGCTAGCTGCACAACAATTGTGAACAGTTTGCAAAAACAACAAATGAAAACTAAAAACAAGAAATAAAAGCAAAAAAATTAAAAAAAAACACACGAAAATAAGAAAAAGCAAAAAAATAATAACAACAAAAAATTACCAAAAACAACAATAACAGTCTGCATTACAAATACAGGAAATTGAAATAGTGCACTAGCAAGAAATGAACAAGCTAAACTTTGCAAAGGACGCCGAATTAATGACTTTTATTGTGAAAATTAATAGTACAGACTCGGAAATATACAAATGCAATTTTAAGAACACAATATATGTGCGACCGAAAAGTCAGTATTACTCAGCGGAGCTTGAAATATATAAATAGGAAATGTTATACTACTCCTCCGTAGCCTATAAGTATTCTGGTCAAGGTCATATATATATCCTTCTATGAAAAGCACATCGATGGTCTATTGCCCTTGTATGTCCTTGTACGAAGGCACAATAGACCATAGATCGCAGTGAAAAGCCTCAATTTTCCTCTGGAAAGCCTTTTAATTTGATGAGATATCTCCATGAAATTAAAAACGAATTATAACCCGAAGCAAGGCTATAAACTCCGAAGAAATTGTTCAGATCGTTCACTTATAGCGTCTAGCTGTCATACAAAATGACCGATCAACGTTCTGAACAATGAATGACTAAACCCATACTAGAATTATGAGCACCTCTAATAGCTCGCCCAATATTACCATCGCTAGTGGTGGTCTGATAAATAGCATAACCTGGCGGCCTATGCTAACTCTCGCATCAGATCATCTGCTTATAATTATCTTGATCGAGCAACCTCCCGACTTTATCTCTGTGGACAACTGCACCTTCGTTAACTTTAATAAAGCTAACTTGGTCGGCTTCCCAAAGAGAGCACCTTCACCGCACTACCCATTCAAACGGACGTAATCGTTGGCGAACGTCAATTCCGCAAGATTATCGCAGCTGCTACCGCTCGCTTCATCCCGGCTAGAAAAATCGCGGAACTCCGCTCCAATTTCCCAGCCGAAGCAGTTGTTTTAGTTAATGGGCAGGACACCTTACGCCATGCCGATCTCTGTGATCCCAAATAAGGAATCTCAATTTGGAGATTCGGCAAATGACAAGATGGATAGAGCACCTGAAGTCTTGCAAGCTCTCCACCGGTGTGAGTAAGCTTTGACCTACTGTCAAGGCTTTGTCTAAGCCGAAGAGACATGATGACCGAGCTTAAATCCACTTCAATGGCCCTGCCTCTTCGGACCCGTAGAAGTGCGCGAGCTATTTTACACTGGATACCATGCTACTCCCGAACTTCACGCAGCACCTGAGTCTATCAAACTATCAGCATTGGCTTCCGAAAAGTGTTTGGCACAACCACAGCACTTAGCGTCCCCGATAGTTAATGGCCTCGACCAAAAACCATCTTACGAGAGGGAGGTCCTCACAGCGTTGGACTTGTCAAGAGCCTTTGACACAGTCAACCACACCTCAGGGCTGAAAAGGTGGACCTGTGCGGTCGACAATCATTCATACTGTCTAGAGGTAAAAATTCTAAATTGAGATGAATTAAACTGGGGGCTCCGCAGGGTGGTGTCCTCACCATGTGGTTATTTGCTATAAAAACTGATTCTGTGAATAGTATTATAGTTTCGTTCTAGTCGAAGTTGACTTCTTTTTCTTGTTTTTAATATATATCCCCAACAGAAACAAGGCAATTTTCCCCCCTTTAGTTTAACGCGAATGCACAACAACATGCTTTAACATATATCAAATGATCAAATCAAAGCGACACTAATTCACTCATACCCGCACACTTACGCCTACATACATATACAACTCACCACTTTTTTTTTTGCCACTGAAAGCCGCATACACAGACACACACATTCATGAAAGTGAGCACAAAGTGCATGAAGGTGAGTACAAAGTCGACGAGGGTGTAGGCAAAAACCAGCGAGCCACATTATTGGCAGCGAACTACAAATTTACATGGCTAGGCTTATGCGTATACAACAAGGTATATTATTTGTTTGTATTTGTGCACGAGACAGACGGTGAAAAAAACTGAATGTCTAGTTAAATGCTTTTAGGCGCTCAAGCGAGCTCACACAAAGCAAGCGCGCACGTAATGGTTAACTGACTGGCAGCATAGCACGAAACAAAGAAACAAAGGCAAATTTATATGTAAGTTTGAGCGAAGTGAAAATGCCTCAATGTTGTAGGATAAATGCAGACAACACACGATAGACAGGCAGCAGCTAATAACAGCGCACACACACTAATACACTTGCAGTTACACTTTTGCGATGTCTTCGCGCTCACTGCTTCTTCGCTTGCGGCTGTTTGTCTTTGCTTGGCGTTGCTTGCTGACGGCTGGCAGCATATCAATTTGCGACTATGTTGTTGGTAATTGTCACTGGAACAGACTCCCGCAGGGGCGATTGCGTTCGAATAACCACAAATGTACTGAGGGAAATATGCCGCCTTTGCAGCGGTAAAATAAGGTGATTATTCCTAAATTATTTTACTTTCTTCCATGTGGCTTTCATGCTAATCATGTTGAAACATAATTGTAAATGGATAATTATGGTTGCGGTCTTATGACTGAATATCCGGAGTTGTAAGTCCATCGATCGGCGTGTACCGCAGCTATATGCTTTAGTATTTCGATCTAAAATATTTTTTCGGAGATTTTGCCGTTTTCGTTGCAAACTTAATATACCCTGTTCCTGGCTTTTGATAATGCGTCCCAAGCAAGCGTCATCAAGGCGCTGGAGAAAAAGAATGTGGCGTCTGCAATACGCAGATGGATAGACTGCGTACTAGGATAGCGAAAACCACTGTGGTGGAGGGTAAAATTCGTCTCGGTACTACAAGGGGCTGCCCACAGACTGGAGTTCTATACCCTCTACTATGGAGCCTAGTAATATATGAGATGGGATTTGGTGCCAGGAGTATGCGATGACATTGTCATAATGAGAAGAGATACATTTGCGAACACTTTCTTCTACATAGTACAAAGGGGCTTAAATCTAGCAAAGGAATCGTGCCATACGGAAGGATTAAATATCAACCCTTTCAAAAAAAAAACCATCGTCCCTTTTACAAAGCGAAGATCTCTTCCGGGCTTGAGGCCCCTAACGCTTGGTGTCAGGTAGTTGGAGGTGTCAAAAGAGGTCAAATTTCTAGGTCTCATGAAGCTGTAAAGACTCGCCTGCGTCTGCGTGTGGGGCAATGGCAACTTGCCCAACCGTAGCTCTTTAAATCATTCCTGAGCTAACACCGCTACATCTATTGATTAAACAAGCAGCGAAACATGCTGATCATGGCAGCACAGGGTTTTAGAAGATAATGTCGTCTGAACAAATGATGGCCTTATGGAGAGGGTGAACTTCATAAAGAAGTTTAGAGTTACTCTCGGAAGAAAGACAGATTGGAGTGATTCCACACTCGACCTACTACCAGTGGTACATTGACGGCTAGAAAACACCGAAAGGCATTGTAGCTGGCTGTTTTCAGACCATCTTTCATGCGTGCAGAAATCAATTTTCATCGCAATTATCGCAACCAGCATGTCGCTATCCTCAGCGATAATCAAACGGCACTAAAAGCGATCCTAGCTTATGTGGTTAAATCGCTTTTAGTGGAGCAGTGTATAGGAAGGCTGAATGGCCTATCAGTTTGGCAACCGCGTACACCTGATCTGGGTGCCGGGGTATAATGACGTAACCGGCGATGAGCTGACCAACGAACTAGACCGCTCTGCGGCAGCTTCACGGATGATGACGGCAAAACCACACCATAAAGGAATTGCTCCGCACGAAGGAGAGAGTGTGGAGAGAAAGGCTCTGACAGGTAACAGTAATACTACTACTGAGAGCTTACAACCTGGCAAGCTGTAGAGATATAATTAACCTCTCCCGAGACAAACTTCGCTCTATACAGGGTACTGCAGGCTCAGGAAGCACTTGTCCAACATGGGCTTAGTTCTTGCGCAAACTGCCGGTTTTGCGACATGGCACACGAAACTACAGAACACGTGATTCTAGATTGCGCAGCAATTTGTAGAAGCAGGCTCAATTCTCTAGGATTCATCTAGGTGGTCAGGAATCACATCACCTCAGTCATATTTCGGTTGAGTTTTATTTTCACTCAACACCAATATACTATGTAAGTTCGGGTTTTCTCCGGCAATAATGGTGCCCATCCAAACACCTAGAGATCTCAAGATATTAATAATAAAAGCTTGCAAGAGCGTATGCTGCTTGCATACTGATCAACTACTTGCGAATATTTTCCACTTTTCTCCAGCACACAAAAACACAACAAATTCTTAATTGAAATGGCATGCACACACACACACACACACTTATTCGCATACAGCTACATACTCATACATGTCAGGGGCCCATACTGAGGCGTTGAAAACATGCAGTAGACAACAGTAATAATAATTATGACACAAAAACACGCACGAAATACCAAAAGTACAATTACGGATGTCATGCGCCACTCAGTTGCTGTTTCAAGTGCGGCAAAGGGCATACACGTGCGCCTGACAGAA
Source organism: Bactrocera tryoni (assembly GCF_016617805.1). Taxonomy (NCBI): domain Eukaryota; kingdom Metazoa; phylum Arthropoda; class Insecta; order Diptera; family Tephritidae; genus Bactrocera; species Bactrocera tryoni. The sequence continues at coordinate 77,498,796 of NC_052503.1, forward strand.
TAGACTAGAAAAGCAACGAAACAAAAATTAAGAAGTCTGCAGCAGGGATGCCACAATCAAACGTTGCATTTGCGGAATGCCTGATTATGACAATAAATGCCGCAAATGAAGGAAAACACTTGCATCCTTACAACAAGACACACGCTCATACGCACACATACCTAACACACAAGTAAACATATACTCAAACACCAAACGTGTGGCAACGCATGTGGCGCTGCCTGCTGCTGGTTTGCGTTGGACACACAGACAGACAGTTAGTTAGTTAGTATGTCGGTTTGTGTGGCGTGCAGGTTGCAAGCGAAAGAAAATATTGCAATATGCAAATGAATGCGAACGCACTACTCACAGGCGAAGCTTGCTAGTCAACCACCCAACCACCTATCTAAGGCGTTATGCCACCCGCATTCGCATATTTTCTGCCGCGTCAACACTGTACATCCCGAAAGTAACAAAATTTTGTCAACGTATATTTTCTAGTTGCCATTTAGTGCTTAGCAGACATTTATTACAGCTATAATACCGCTGACACATCAAATTCAGTTGAAGCGACGAAGTAACATGTGGCAGTAAGAGCGGAGTGAAAAATACTATAATGCTGCTACAGAAATACATATATGTATGTATGTATGCACGTGTAGGAATAAAGAGCATTTTCAGTTGGCGTATTCAAATTATTTGTATACCCTGAACAGTATATATTAATTTTATCACGAGGTTTGTAACAACGAGAAGGAAGCGGCGGAAACCTCGAGTCCTTATAAGAAATTTTTTTTTATTTTAGAAGACATCTTCCTGAAATTTGGCACAGGTTATTATGAAATGCATCGCTATATTCTCCGAGGATATTGTTTAGATCGGACCAATATATTATATAGTTGCCTTATAAACTGAACGATCAAGCTCGAGTCCTTGTAAGGAAAACTTGTTATTTGGCAATGAATCTTCATGAAATTTGGCACAAATTATAACAGAAGGCATCGCTATAATCTCCGAGGATATTGCTCAGATCGGACTAATATATCATATAGCGGCCATACAAACTGAACGATCAAACTCGAGTTCTTGTCAGGCAAACTTTTGTATTTGATAAGCTACCTTCACGTAATTTGGCATGCATTATTACCCAAGACATAGCTACAATCTCCAAAGAATTTATTCAAATAGGACCAATATATCATATAGCTGCCATACAAACTGAACCATTAACCTAAGGTCCTTGTATGAAAAACTTTTTCATTTGACAAGATATGCTCATGAAATTTGGCATGAAATATTACCTAAGACAATTAATCAATATCTGAAGAAATTGTTTAGTTCGGATCGCTGTAGCATATGGCTGCCATAAAAACTGAACGATCAAGCTCGAGTCCTTGTATGTAAAACTTTTTTATTTGTCAAGATATCTTCATGAAATTTAATACCGATTACTGTCGAAGACATCGCTACAATCTCCAAAGAAATTGTTCAGATCGGACCAATATATCATGTAGCTGCCACACAAACTGAACAATCGTACACAAGTGCTTGTATGAAAGCTTTTTTTATTTGAAAAGATATCTGCTCTAAATTTAACAAAGACTACTCTACAAATAAACGGTACAACCTCCGAAGAAATTGTTCAGATCGGTCTACTATAGCATATATGTAGCTGCCACAAACTTAACTATCAAACTTGAGTCCTTGTAAAGAAAACTGTTTTATTTGGCAAGATATCTACAAGAAATTTGAAAGAAACTGTTCAGATCGGACCAATATATCATATAGCTGTCTTACAAACTGAACGATCGAGCAGAAGTCCTTGTATAGAAAACACAACAGTCACAGTCTTCAATAAGCTGCTTAAAAACTGCTTAAAACTACAAGAAGACCCTGTCATAAATAGACTCTTATATACAAACTGCATTCCACATCAACGGGGGCAACTCGGGCAAATTCCAAAACTCACTTATCATTGCACGGAATTCGTCAGCAGTAATTTGGACTTCACTTGTTAGCTCTTGCAATTATTGCTGTTGTTATTTTTGCGAAGTTATCGTAGTTATTGCAGCTGCCACTTTATATGCCACACGGATACGCCAACGTATGCACATACATACATATTTATGCGTTGGCGTTTGCGTTTGTGCAACTTTTATAATTATTGCAATGCTGCACTTGCAACATAGCAGCAGCATATGCACAGACTGCCGTCAGCTTGAGAGTCTGAGTGCGTAAATTGCAAATTGCGACTGCAAACAGAAAGCGGCATTAAAAATGAGGAAGAAAAATAAAATATAAAATAAACACGGAAAAGTCTAGGAACCACCGAGCCACTACGACGCCCAGGCATAGACGCTGACGTAGAGACGCGTCTGACGGCACAGTGGCAGTAGCAGCAGAGTGTGGCAGGGTTATGCTTGCGTGGGTGTAGCAATGCTTGAGACATGTACGTAATTGCAGGCAAACACACGCACACGCATGCATATGTGTGGCTGTGTGACTTCGCACAACCGCAACCTTACACAAACACGTACAAAGATGCTTAGCTCGCCTCCAACTACACTAACAAGTTGCACAAATTGCTGAAGAGGCAGCAAGCATAATAAAAAATCCACACTCATCTACGCTGTTGCCGCACTCTACGCTTCTTTAAGCTCAAACACACACACATGCATATATGTATGTATGTAGGTATTTTTCTTCATTTACCGTTTTACGAGCAGAGTCACACATACAAACATTTCTAGATTTCCATTATACTTTTATTTTTCTTCAACTCGGTGCGCGTTGATTACTTCAAGCTTTTAGTATGCGCCGTTACAAGCATATGTAGATGTGTGTATGTGATTGCATATAAATATGCTCATTCATATATTTGCTGCAAATTTTTACTCACTTCTAAGATAATGGTAATGTTACTCGCTGTATAATTTACAGTTACTACCAACTACAGTTCAGCTTAGAAAAAAAATTAAAAAAAGGACTCTGACATAGGCAACTTTAAAGTTTATTTAAAAAAAACCAAACAACCTCGAAGCTTAAATACCCTTCACATTTATAACTTGGTTTTAATCGGTCAGTTTGTATGGCTAAAATTTAGTCAACAAAAACAAAATATTTATCGATCAGTTTGCGTGGGCGCTATATGCTATACTGGTTCGATCTGAGCAATCTCTTCACAGCTTGTGCCATTGGCTTAAACAATAGTTCGAGCCAAATTTCATGGAGATATCTTTTCAAGCAAAAAGTTTGCCATACATCATTTCGAACTTGATGTATATATTGTATAGGTTCCTCGACTTTTTTATGTAAAGTCTAAAGTCTATGTGGACAATCCTGCTTCGAGTCAGACCTTGAAGCTTTCGCGTGTCATTCACCAATTAACAGTCGAAATGGCCGAACGAGTCATCGAAAATTTACCCAATTGACGATATCAAACATGGGTTAGGTTGATAGAGTTGATCCGCAATCGGTTGAACTCACTTGGACAAGTATCTGTTCTTTGTACTACCCAAAAATTCCTAAAAATGCATTACCTCATAAGTCGCCGAAGCGTTGTGAGCTAACCACAAATTTATTAAGACGGTTGATATCAATCCCAGCCATTTTGCTAAAGTCTTCAAAGGTATGCTGCCTATCAAGATATTTCAAAGCCAAAATCCGGTTTTTAGAGTAGAAAGTGACAAGATGTGTCTCCAGCTCATCTTCTTCCGCACAGCTTTGGCAAAGTGCGTCAGACGAAATATTTAAACGCATCTTGGTAAACATAGTGGACAGTGTCCAGTCAAAACAGCTACAATTGCAGTGAGGGTAACTTTGTTAAGAGCAAGCAGTGGCAAGGACCTTTTACGGTTCACTATAGACCAACAGAATTTTGCAGTCGCACAAGTTCTGGTTGTTGCCGAGCACTTGCCCAGCTCACTTGTGGTCCAGCGCTAAAAAAGAAGAGGGCAATCGACTCGCTTCCAATCGAACCCGCTTCTATAAGAGCCCACCCTGCAAGCTCATCGACTTTGCAGCTTCCGACGATTCTGCTATGACTGCGCACCCATACAGGTCTGATACGGAAAAAGCTTTCAGCTAGTGCCAATGGGGTCATGCATTCCTTGACTAGTTTTAAGCGTACAGCCAGCAGCTTGAAATGCAGTTTATCCCCTCAGTCAATGGAGTGATCCCCGCAGATCCCTCTGAAGGAGTCTGCACTTCAGAGCAGTATATGTAACCTTACTTTGATGGTATTCACCTCAGCTTGAAAGATGCTGCAGTGGTCTGATAGAGTTGATGGAGAGCTCCCGACAGAAGACTCCACCTTTTACCCTTCTTCTTAACTTCGAACCAACAAAAAAGTCCGTATAAAATATTTCTCTAGTATTTTCTTATATACACGCTCGGTACTCTTATGTTAATGTTGCAATTATTGCATAAATATACTCATCAGCATTTCAAAAATAAGAAGTAATGATTTCGAAATGGTCTTCCTGCCACTTGAACCCCTGTTGCGCCTAAAGTACTAGTAGTACCAGAGAACCTTCGCAATATCGATGAACAGAATGAAAAATGAGCGTCATTACAAGCAAATAACTGTGCATAACTGTAGGTAGATCCTCCGTGAAATGTGGACATGGCATTCAAGCGTTATAAATTCATAAAACCACTAACAAAATAAAATGTAAACAACAACACACACATAAAACAGCAGCACAATACATCTACTCCTGGCAGTAGGTGGCTAGTAGCTACGTGGCTCCGCCGCTGTGTATGTGTGTGCAGGAGTATATCGTAAGTGGCATTGGCAGCCATAACAATTTTGTAAAATAAATTTGAAATAAAAGCCGGAAACAAATTATGATTTTATGACTTTTTGATGGCAGCGCATAATATGCAAAAGCATTTCCTCTTCAACCGCTCATGTGGTTGTTGCCCTTCTGTCCCCCCTCTCACGCCAACAGCAGCACCAGCTAAGAGCGCTCGCGTATAACACTCATGTGTCGTGCCGAAGACGCTTCCGCTTCCTTCCTGTCTACCTAGCATGAATGCCAGTCGACTGCCGCGCCGCCGAAGCACACCGGAGTCGACGAAATGTGTGCAAGTAACACAGTCCCACAACAAGCTGGTCTGGGCGGAGACGCATCGGTTTAGTGCCAACAAAATAATAGCAGCGTAGACGAACACATTGTGTATGTATGTGTGCGCATAAGTGCCGTACACTGGCGCAATAGCAGAGCTTCCGCCGCTATGTGCGCTAGCAAGCCAACGATTTCAACGATTCCGTTTCATTTAGCTAGCGGACGCAACGCGAGTTTCGGCTAGCAGTCGATGGCATGCACCAGGTATATTGCGTTGGTGTGTCCGTGTGTGCGCGACAAGTGGCGTGCCGTGGCATGTAGCAATATAGGCGCTGGAAATCGAGTGGAATACACTAGAAGTCAGCCAAGCTAGCATGGCCAGGGTGGTGGTTGCAGCGACGACTGCATGTAACGGTGTACGAAGTGGTGTACGAACTGTTGTGCAAATTTGCCGTATTTGTGCGAGTTACGTGGAGGTATGTATGGCAAATAGCGAAATATAACGCTGCCACAGCAATGAGGACGCGCCAAGTACAACCAAACGACAGAATTTTTGAGTTCTAACCTCGGTATTTGCGGGTCAAATAGCATGTTGGAGTAACACACGTTAAAAAATATTAATATATTATTATTATAAATACGAGTATGTGTATTTCTAACTTTTTAAAGCTGCGTTGAGGTATCCTTCCAATCAGTGCTAAATGAGACAAGCTTAGTGCTAAAATGTATAAAATTTGATCAGAGTTGTTCTACATAAGCACAGGGTATTTTAAGTTTGTCACCAAGTTTCAGGAAGGAAAACGTCTGACCCCATCCTCAGAGAACTTTCCTCACTGGCGTAAACTTCTACACATGGTTCTATTTACCAACCGTCTGAACCTGACTAGCGTGACGAGCTGAGCTGATTCAGCCATGACCGTTTATCTATCCGCAAATTAGTATCTCAGTTTTTGAGCTATCGCTGTGAAATTTCGCACACTTCCTTCTCTACACTTCCCATTTGTCGAAGCAGCCTAAATTGGTCTCTACAGCATTTAACTGGCATACAAACTGATCGATTAAAACCAAGCCATTATATGGAAAATTGTTTTATTTGAAAAAATATCTTCATGAAATTTGGCACATCTTATTTCTTAAAGCAACGATAAAAAGCCTGAAAGAATTGTTTATATCGGACCACTATAGCATATAAATAGCTGTCATACAAACTGAACAATCATAATTAAGTCTCTGTAAGGAAAACCTTTTTATTTGACGAGATATCTTCACGAAATTTTCTAAATATTATTGCCTAAAGCATTGCTATAATATCAATAAAAAACTTTCATATCGGTCCACTATATCATATAGCTGTCATACAAACTGAACGATAAAAATCAAGGTTTTGTATGAAAAGCTCTTTTAATTGACAAGATATCTTCATGAAATTTGGTATGGATTAATGCCTGAAGCAAAGATAGAATCTCCAAAGATCTACTCGTATGTAGCTGTCATACAAATATTCGTTTTAATTCAAACACCACTGTACTGCAGCAACTGTGTACTTTTGCTTTACCTTTTGCGATAATGCATTTTGTAGATGTTAAGTTAGGGACTTAACAACAAAATCGATGTTCTTAATATGCTTTTTTCTGTATTCCTTTGGCTTTTCAATTTTAAAATTTTTATAATGTTTACATATCATTTTCCATAAAAACAGTCCGGTTTGCAGCATCATTTGTTTTAACATCAAAGTTTTTATTATCAAATATTATAAGTATAATACAATTTTGTTTTGTTTCGTAGCGTTGCACTCGAAGTGCGAGGATTACTGTCAGATTTGATGGCATATTGAAAATTTAAATAGCATCAACAACAATAAAAAGTGCTGCGAATAGCAAACATGCTTTGCGGCATTATAAAACATGCATATTTTGCACAATCAACGGCAGAGCATAGCACATACTATACATGCATAATAACGGCATAAAAAACTACATAAATGTGCTGATTTTTATTGATGTATTGTTAGGGGTAGATATGTAACATATATGTATATATGTATGTTTATCCTCCCTCCTTTTTACTAAGCAAAAATTACCACATAAATCTCTAAAGAAAATAAAAATTGTCATATTTGAGCAAGGTTTTAATTTGCCAGCTTTAATATTTGAATTCGGTTGGATTTGCACTTTTATACAGCTGACAATATTAAAATAAATACAATTATTTTCATTCGAATATATTGCCTGCTTTTGTTAGAAAAAAACAATTTATTATTTTTCCACTCAGTACTTACATTCCATGAGTAGTAGTAGTTTTGGTACAATAAAATTCGGCATGTGATTATTGTCTCTTAGAATTTAAGTGTAATCTGCCCAATCTACAATAAGGAAGACCCCACAATATGCGCCAACTACCGTGGAATAAGCCTGCTCAACATCGCATATAAGGTACTATCGAGCGTTTGTGTGAAAGATTAAACCTCACCGTCAACGAACTGATTGGACCTTATAAGTGTGGCTTCTGACCTGGAAAATCATTAACAGGCCAGATATTCACCATGCGCCAATGCTTGGAAAAGATCCATGAAAATAGGATCGAAAGCCGCTCTCGACAGTGCGAAAAGAAGCTGCCTTTAAGCCGCGATGTCTGAATTTGGTATCCCCGGAAAAACGAATACGACTAGTTATAATTAACTGACGTTCAAGAGTCTAACCTTGAGTATGATACGTATACACACTTTTTAATGTTCAAATCTAGTTGTTTTGTGGCACTAGATAGCTTGTCGATATCGCTCTGGAAAACATCGGTGTCTTGTTCACTAGTTATCGTACTAAATATCTTCAAATCATCTGCATTAAACAGATATTCAGACTGAAAGTTATCACCAATATCGTTTACAAAACGATTAAATAGAGTTGGACCTTGGTGTGATGGGACACTTCTGAGCTCAAATCATGCTTGGTAGATAGCTGTCAATCAACTTTAACTTGAAATTAGCTTCCAATTAGGTCTGATTGGATTCATCTTGCATTATATCGAATGCCGTATCTGCTTAGTTTATTTAGAAAGATACCGTAGTCCACCCTATCGAATGCTTTGTTGAAGTCCGTGTGGACGGTATGAACGGTCTGACTGTTGTTTAGGGCTTCGTATAGATAACTGCCGCAAATAGATAAATTGGAAGTTGTGAACCCGAAACCGTGCTGTTTGCAGGTGATCATATTTATTCTTAAAGAATGCAGTGAGTTGAGGAAAATCTATATTTTCAAAGAGTTAAGCCAGTGCGGATACTATATAAATTAGTCTATAGTTGGAGTCATAAGACCTGGGACCTTTCCTGTAAAAAAGATAGAGATAGGAAGATTTCCAAGCAGTTGGGAATATACCATTTTCGAGTGAGAAACTGAAGGGGAAGATTCTCGGAAAGCCATCCGGTCATATATAAGAAAAATAAACTTTCATTGCCACAAGAAAAAAGTGGCGTTAGAAAAAAGCTGGTCACAAAATATTCGCTTTAATATTAGTACTAAGTGGTGGATTTGTTTAGTCGGAGCTGCCACAACTTTAATAAAAACCTAGCTGCAATAGCCACAAAATTGATGATACTGGCGCACAAATGATTTGCATTGCTGCTTAACCGGCATTTGCCACACTTTTTGTTGCTGTGCTTGTACGCGGCTCTGAGCTGTCGACTTTTGTTGGCGTGTTGCAAATGCTACTTTGGCTGTACTTTAGTCAAATACTGAGGCACATAAGCCAATGCCTTGCCAAGCCAACTGTGTGCAGCACCCTACAGCGGCCAAACAGTTACTGCCTGCATTTGTTGTTGTGGCTGTGCCTGTGTCTTGTCTAGCAGCTTTTGTTTGGGCGTTGACTTTTTGACTGACATGTGTGCAACTGTCTACTGTTGCTGTGATTTGTTGCAAGTTTGCACTTATTGCATTTATTTCATTTGCTGTTAACTGCTGACATTTAAAAATTATAGTAAAAATACCAACAGCAAAAGGAACAACAACAAACAGACACATACACACAGAGATGCGGCATGCAACATGCAACATGAATTTGTCGAATTTGTTGCAGTGGCAGTAAACATCAGCTGCGTCGACAGCAACTGCTGCAATAATAATAAAGACACCAACATAAACAACAACAATTACAACATATTATACGTTGATATATATTTATGTGGATATATGTAAATTACAAAGCTTATCTTCTTGGATATGTGGGCTGAACAGATATATATCACTTTTGAAGCATAGCTACCACTCACAGCTACGCTTGGGTCCGCGTGCCTAGCTGTGCTTGCCGTCAGACAAATATTTGCCGTTACGCCCACTTCCCACTGTTTGTTCCTGTGTGTGTGTGTGTGTGGGTATGCATGTGTGTAACTGCGGTTGCCCTTTCGTCGGCAATGACTGCAATTTGTGTCATAATTCATTTATGTTCGCTCACCGGAGATATTGCCGAGCTCCTACGATGCAGTACGTGATAAAAATGTTTACGCCTGTTTGGTTGTGCGTTGTTGCTGCCGCTTTTGGTCAGACAAGTCAAACAATGCAGTGTCAACCAATAAGAGCTTAAGCTTGACTGCACAACAATATTTCGAATATACAAACATAGTGAACGCATGCATGGCGAAATAAATATCTCAGCTAATATATAGGTATATATGTATAGTATATATGCAAGTATGATTAATGATTTTATTTTTTTTTTAATATATAGAATGTATATATGCGGAATAGTCCTTAATTTTTTGAACTATTAATCTGAAATTTCGCACACGTCATTTTCTCCTGAAAAAGCTGCACCAATATAGCATATAGCTGCCATACAAACTGAACGCTCCAAAATATAGTTCTTGTATGAAAAACTTTTTTATTTGAGGAGATATCCTTATGAAATTTGGTATTAACTATTACCTATAGGAACTACACATTATGCAAAAAAAAATGTTCAAATCGGATTACTATAACATATAGCTGTCATACAAACTGAACGAACAAAATTAAGTTCTTGTATGGAAAACTTTTTTATTTTAGAATATATCTGCACAAAATTCAACACAAATTTTTATTCAAAATATTGCTTTAATATATCTGAAGAAATTTTCCATATCGGATTACTATAACATATAGCTGCCATGCAAACTGAACGATCAAAATTAAGTTTTTGTATGAAAAGTTTCTTTTATTTGACGAGATATCTGCACGAAATTTGGCTAAGAATATTACCCGAGGCAACTCTACATTATCTCAAAAAAATTTCTAGATCGAACTACTATAGCATATAGCTGTCATACAAATTGTTCAATCAAAATGAAGTTCTTCTATGGAAACTACTTGCTTCGGTGCAACCAAAAACCACGTTTTTTTATTTTTGTTTTTTTTTTTTGATTTTTGTTGTTCTACACACTTCGGCACATTTCGTTTAATTCCACCAAAGCACTGTCTTGACACTTGACAAGGGATAACTTGACACATCAAAGACTCACTTATTTCCTTAGAAACGAGTGATAAGTATTTTGGCAACTATTTTATCCTATTTTATCCAGTTTTCGACACCACCTCACCTACAACGCAGTACGCAACGTGGCATGTCAACGGAAATTTGACATTTCCATTTTGCTATCAGAGCTAACACTTGTACAACCATGAATATTAGAAACGAGTATATGCATTTATACTTGGCACTTGTCAGTATGATTCCACAAAGTTTGTGAATATAAACACACTGCAGGCACTGTATGTTTACGAAATATCAATATTTTAGTCAGTGTGTGCTTTACTATCATGTCTACCGTTGAGCCTTTTCGTCTACTTTGCTTGAGTATTTGGCAAATTGACCATTCTCAGCCAGTTTCACACAACGCCGTATTATGCTAGCCTCCTCGCTCACTCACCGTTGTGCAGTTGACTTCTCAACATTGTATTATCGGTTTATTGTTTGTCATTTCCTATAATTCCATTTGCATTTGACAATATAATACAATGACAGCTGTAATAACAAAAACAAATAAACAAAATCCCAAGCACATGCAACACAGCGCTACAAATCACTTGGAGTCTAGTGTGGCCAAGTAGAGTTTCGGCCCACACGACGTATACGTGACGAATTCTAGCTTACTCACACACACACACACACACACACCGTGGAACTCCGCATGAGTCCGTCTGTGCATGGCAATGCAAATAAAATTATTGCTGATAGCATTGCTAGTTGACTTTTAAGTAGGTACATACAAAGCGACAGCATTTCAATGAAGCATTCGCTCTGCTTGTGTCCAAAGGTTGTCACAACTCACAAGCACAAGCGCAAGGTATTTCACATACCGGCTTGTTCAATCGGTCAATACTTGTGTATGAAAAATGTATGAAGGTCGCTTATTGTGTGAGGAAAATGTCTTGCTATAGCCTTTGTGCCACTTTTCATCGTTCATGACCGAATTCACGTAGGTGGCAGTGCCACCCGGTTAGTCAGTCAGGCTTCTAGTTGAATGTTTCAGTCGTTCGTAAGGAATTCTTATGACTTGCTAACATTTTTGTCTGCCAGTAAAAGGCAAATTAAAATTTCTTCCACTTTTATGGTATGTGGTTGAGTCTCGCCTTCGCCTTTAGCTGCCACATGCCCTTTTTTGCGCAGAAATTAACTTTTTGTCTTCGATTTTCGTCGATTTCGACCTCGAATTAAATTATGCTTTCAGGTTTTTAGTAAAATTAACTTTACTTCAAACGAATATTTAATGCTTTTCAATTAAAAAGGGTAAGTTGGGTTGGTTGATTCATTAGCTATGTCGACGCTAAGCTGAACAGCTTGTGTTTTTGGTGAATGAGCACCTAAGAACAAGACTTTAAAGTATAGTTATGCAGGGTCGTACAGAGAAAACAGGAATACGGGGAGAATCAAGAATGCGCTTTCACTAATACATTGATTTTTGGCGAAAAAATCTTTAAAAATTGTTCCAGAACACTAAGAGCCGCCCTGAAAACTCCAGGGTCGGTAGAAATTTGCTCCGATATTTACACTATCGCTTCACAGTATGTATTTATATATATATATATGTGAACAAGTACGAAAGATATAAGTTCGGGTCTAACCAAACATTTTAGACTCCCGTAAGGATCAAAAGCGAGTAAATACTTTCAGGTGTTGGGAAAACTTTAAACTAAACTACAGAAAGTATTGCACTGATTTCATCCATTTTAGGCAACTGAATGTTATTAAAAAGTAAAAAAAGTCAACCGGAAGTTTAAAAACTATTTATATAAAGTAAATGGGAGCGAAGAAAAGTATTGACCCGATTTTACTCATTTTCGGTACAAGGGCTAGCTGTCGTCACAAATAAATTCGGTAAAAAAAAGCAAAAATGCACGCCTCGAACTGATTTTCGGAAGGATAGGGGTATATTGCCCCGATTTTACCCACTTTCGGTCAACGAATGCTGTTATCTCAAAAATATTATTCTCGACTTGATTTTCGGTAAAAAGAAATCAGCTTTATGCAGTGAGGTTCCAATATTTGGTGTCTGGGTAGTTAAAATAAAAGGCGAAGAAAAATATTGCCGCGATTATACGCAGTTTTGGTTTGGTTTGGTTGATTTTCGGTAAAAAAAAAAATCAGACATATCTACTGAGGCCCACATATTTGGTGTCTGGGTTCTTGTAAGGGAAGGCTAAGAGAAATATAGACCAGATTTTTACCCATTTTTGGTCCAAGGTATGCTGCGATCTCAAAAATATTATCTTCGAATTGATTTTCGGCAAAAAAAAAATTTGCAAAATTCATTAGGGTCCACATATTTGGTGTCTGACTCCTTGCAAAGGAAGGCTAATGGAAATATTAACCTATTTTACCTATTTTTGGTACAAAGAATGCTAAAATCTCAAAAATATTATCCGCGTTTTGAATTTCGGTAAAAATTCTTTTAATCAGCTTTATGCACTGTAGTTCACATTTTGGTGTCTGCGTCTTTGACGAAAGGTTTAGTGGCTCAAACTATGTTTCGATAGCGCTGTAATTTAATTCATGTTCTACTTATCTGTGTCTTTGAAGGGAAAGGCTAAGTGAAATATTGACCTATTTTACCAATATTTGGTCAAAAGGATTCTGCCATCTCAAAAATATACAGTCTTCAATCAATTATCTTATTTAGAAGATCGCTTCTCCAGTTCCTGAAATCTTGAGCACCGACTATTCAAACTATGTTTCGAGAAAAATACGATCACGATCCTGGCGGGCCGCTCTTTCAAAAATTTTATCACCAACACTTTGTTTTGCGATTACCTTGAAACTTTGGAAAAATATGTGAGGCATGTCATAGGATTAAAAAAATAATAAAAATAAAGAAATAAATTTCGCTCCGCTACATTTTGACATGCTTCCAAATTTTAATAAAATTGCAATTCATCATTACACATTATTAATCAATCACAAAATTTGCTTTAGTACACTCAAAAGCTCTTTAATATACATAATCGACTTTTTATGCCCCTAAAACCCACACTGAACTCCCGCCGTCTTTTGAAATTTATTACTAAATCATCAACAAACGGTTTTTCGCCAACAAATTGGCGCTGGCGACATGACTTTTCGACTGTGACGATTGACATGAGCGTGGGACAATCGTCGCGCACTTGCAAAGCAATCAGAATCAACACCTCGATTACCTGCTCACCTCGTGCGACTGTGGCCCACACCGAAGCGCCGGTACTTAGCCGCAAGAAAGTAATCAATCACATTGCTCGTAATTATCGATAATCCAAAACTCATGTAAATGTCATTACAAGCAACAATAATCATCGATCAAAGAGTGTGAAAGCCCCACGTACCGCTGAACGAGTTGCCACACCGCTGGCAAAACACCTCACAGCTGGAGGGCTTTTCTCGCTAAGCTCATAGCACACTGTTGACACAATAAATTACGAAGGGGTGAGAAAACGGTGTGATACGCGGGGATGTGTGTGTAGTGCCTGCGCTCTTGAGTGCGAGCAGACTTCATACATTTTCAGCTGCAAAACATTCAATGTCTAATTATTATTGCATAACTACAGGCGCTAAACGTCAAATTAAATGAAATGAAGCACGCATGCAAATGTGTATCTGCCAACTTTGGTGTATGAATTGCAATGTGCTACACCGCAAATCAGCACACAGCCTATAACGGGCAGCATGGGGCGTATGAGTAACGGCGCATAAGCATGCAAGCAGCAGCGCCACTGATACGTTTATGTATTGCCGCGTGCGAGCTGGAGTATGGCGCGAAAACAAAAACATAAAACACAGAAGCGCTTATGTAATTAAGTACATAAACGCCTGATTTGCGCTACCGAACACGCGCCGAAAACTCAACAAGCTTAGATACTTCTGTGCCACCAATCACAGCTGTATTCGTAAATATGTATAAATGTGCGAAAATGTGCGGCTATAATTAATCAACGTTGAATAATTTGTATGCGTTCGAGGTATTAGCACGAAGACAGGTGATTCACACTGCCTGCCGCAACAATTTTCGCTTACAAAAATGCTTTATTCTAAATATGAGTGGCGAATATATATGCACTTGTGTAGTTTCTTCAAGTCAGTTTTAGAGATATCGATCTGAAATTATGCACACGTTCTTTTCTTTCAAAAAGCAGCTTATTTGTCTGGAGCCGTCGATATTGGACCACCGTAGCATATAATTGCCATACAAACTGAACGATCGGAATGAAGTCTTTGTATGGAAAACTTTTTTATTTGACAAGATAGTTTCACGAAATTTCGCATGAATTATACTCCAAAGCATTGCTTCAATACACGAAGATATTTTACCGATCGAATAACTATAGCGTATAGCTGCCACACAAACTGAATGATCAAAGTTAAGTTCTTGTATGAAAAACTTTTTTAATTTACAAGATATTATCACGAAATTGTGTAAGAAGTATTGGCTATGGCAGCGCTTTAATATACTAGGGCATTATTCAGATCGGATTACTATAGCATATAGCTGCCATACAAACTGAACGATCAAAATCAAGTCCTCGTATGAAAACTTCTTTATTTTGTTGGGTATTATAGCTTTGTGGCAGCCGAAGTACACTTTTTTCTCGTTCTCTGCTAAAATTATGGCATAAGTTCGAAACTTTTTGCTAACCAACTTAAAGAGGTGCCGACTTTCATGCGCATTTATTGCTGCCATTCTTATTAAATATCAACAATCCAGTGTATAAGCCTTACTTAAGTAAAGGAAACAAAAGACGAACAAAATTTTAGTAACATTCATGTCTATAGAATATGAAATGTACCGATCATCTACCGTAATTTCGTTTGCAATTATTTAAAAAATTCTTTATCTAGCAGAAATTACAACAAAAAGCAACGAAAAATCGTTTACTAATAATTCAAAGCATATTAAAGTTGCAATTTACTTACGGACTCACTGAGAAACACACATTTTTGTAAAAATCTAGTTATTGAGCAACATGCACTGCTACAACAACTTAATATTTCCAGGTGTGTTGGCTTGTGTATTGGCGCCCGTCCGTATGTCGGTGTGTCATGTGTCGCTTACGAGTCGAATTATTTAAACATGTAATCCCTGCATAATGCCCTGTAACTTAAGTTCATTTCTACGCTTTGCCAAAAGCGCTGTTCATATATATATAAATATGTATGAATGTATGTATATATGTAAGTATGTGTGACTAGTTTGTTCTACCTCCCATAGAAGGGCAGCATTTTAACGCAATTCGGCGTGAGTAACTAACTTAAATTACTCTGCAAACACTATACACTATGTTCCCCTCCGTAATGGCCAACTGTATTCAGTCGCTATTACCGTTATTTGCTTACATACATATACATATATGCATATATGCATGTATATGTGCAGCTGCATTTTCATGCTCTGCCATAGCTGCCTGCCAGCTGTAATCCCTTCATGCCGCAGCCATTATTTTATTTCATATCATCTTTTATTTTTGTCTAATTTGTATTGCACTTTTGTCCAAAACCTTTTTCGGTTTCATTGTCTCTAAAGCTTTTTTCACTTACAAACGTATGTTAATACATATGTATGTACATATATATAGGTGTGCACATACATGAACGCTTATTCTAAAATTTCTATTTCTATTTGTAGTTTGCGCTACAGCCTCACCGCATTGCAGTGGTCTTTCATGTATGAATATATTTTCAGTTAAATATATGCATTTAAAGTCTTAAAGGCTTCATTTCCGGCCACAATATTTTTCAACTGCGCAAGGGAAGAGCTTACTGCGCTGCTGGCATTTCAAGCGGCATTTCGGTATTCGCCGCTTAACGGATTTTAGACTTTTGAAAAATGTCCGACTGTATAACGGCTCATACTATAACGCAAAAGAATGCGATACCAGATGCTTTTAAGGCCGGAGCAAATTGGGGCATGCGAACTACGAGTTCGTGCCGAATTTCGTGAAGATATCTCGTCATATAATAGAGTTTTATTTACAAGGACTTGATTTTGGGAATTAAGACAGACGTGGGACAGTCAAGAAGGAAGCGTTGAGTTGTTTCCAACTCATTTTTCCGCACAGCTTCTGCAGATGGCATCTGGTAGGATTCCCAGCCTTACTGCGTGGACACCAACAAGACGATGGCTTGTTAAAGGCCCCAAAACTAGGCACAGGTTAGTTTTATTGAGGGCAAAGATATCACCAAATCTCTTGGGATCCATCTTGGCCCAAAAGGCCTTCGCGACAGCGTATGTAACGATGGTGACCCAGCGCTGGCCAAGCTGCCGTGAAGCCCAGCTATCTAGTAGTAGAACACAAGAGGATACGGGAACAGCAACCCCCTCTAAATCTGAGGATAGCGGTTCTAGAGTGCCTTTTCTTGCTACCTCATCACACCAGTCTAATCATAAAGATCCCGCTATTGATAAGGCGGTTAAGAACTCCTTGAACAGCTCTGAATGCACTGTTAATGATTTCAAGGCTAGTATCGCCGCTCTGCTATGTAAGGGGATGGTCAATTTTCAGAATTTTTTTTTTCAGAAGCTGCACTCCGGGGCTGCAAATCTACTACTACCTTAATGGCTGCAACCTTGGCCTGGAAAACACTGCAATAATTAGAAGTCTGCAGCTGGAGGTGATAGAGAGACCCTTACAGCAAACTCCTCCACCAACCTTCACCCAAGCTTTGACCCATCCATAAAGAAGCTCACTGCACCTTTCCTCCAACGGCTTCTTTACACCCACAAAGCGATTCCTTATGTACCAGCCCATCAGTCTCTTTAGAGTTTATAGTAAAAGAAGGAGGGGCTGATGGACTTGAAGTCCATCGTATGTATGCCTTACTATGCTATAGTAATCGAATATGAAAATTTTCTTTAGATATCGAAGCGCTTTATGAGGCAAAAATCCATACCAAATTTCGTGAAGTTATCTCAACAAATAAAAAAGTTTTCATACAAGAACTTAATTTTATAGTTCAGTTTTTATGGCAGCTATATGTTATAGTGCACCGATACCGGTTTTGACAAATGAGCAGCTCCTTGTGGAGAAAAGCATATAAACGAAATTTCAAATTGATCTTTCAAAAACTGAGGGACTAATTTACTAGTATATAGAAACGTATAACGCTGCTCATTTATGCCTAAAAGTATGCAACATGCTCTATAAACTGTGTAAAGTTTATTCATTTCCATTAACTAAGCTATATTTGACAGTAAATTAATAACCATTGCATATGCACTTCTGCCATAATAATTTCATTACATTTCAATTTGGGAATATGTCGGTCTGCTGCCACAAGGTTTGACGTTAGTTCCATAGCTGTTGGCCTTTTTGCGCTGGCTTGTCTTCCAACCACATTTATGAAGATATGTAACTAGTTGTAAGCGCACTGGGAGCATGCTGAAATTGTGTCATTCATTGTCGATGTGGAGCAATCAACGTGCATTGTCTGCGTAATTGATACCTAAACAACGCTCAAGGGCAAGAGCAAGTGCAAAAACAACAAGAGCAATAGACGCCATGTGAGCAGTTGCAATTGTAATAAGCATAGATATAAAGCTTACATGCCAACCAAACCTTGGCCACTAGTACGCGCAAAAGCAACAACAACACGCTACTGCAACTACACATACTGACCTCCCCTTAGAATGCACCCTCTTAAAGCAATCACTAACCGGTTATTGCCAAGAAAATTGCACCGACTCTCGCATTTGCCATGCGAAACAAAGCCAACGCCGTTGAAGACTGGCAAGGAATTGGAGGCGTAAAAGCGAAAATGTCAACGAACGCAATGTCGGCGACGAGGACAATGGCAGTCAGTCAGTCGCAGCTGCAGCCATACCATTTCCTGCCAGCTTTCCTGCAGCCGACGACGGCTCAGCAGCAAAGAACAATGCAAGCCAAGCGGCAAACACACACACCCAAGTTGGTGTGGGAGAGAGAGAGAGAGGAAGAGAGAAAGAGAGCGCGCTACTAAGTATGCTGAAGGATTCAGGAATCAACGTTTCACAGTTTCCAGCCGGCATGTGCAATGTCTTGCTAAATTTATGTGTGCGCTCGCCATGTAAATTATTAACACACAGTGATAAGGCATTACAAAGTGCTGAGTACAGCAAGGAATATGTGAAGTTAAAAACAGACAACAACAAAAAACAAAAGCGATACAATTAAATAATATACAGTTCGTATATGGTCATAGTAATAAGCTATTTGTATAGCGCAGAAGAATGCGGTCTCGTAGAGGCATGTGTAGTAAGTACGCCTGAGTAAATGAGTAGGTTTTGGTTTGTGCCGCATGGCGTAGCTTTAATTGTGATTCCTCGTAGTGGGTGGCTGCCTTTGTAACAACAACAACTGTAGCAACGCTAACGGTGAATGAGGCAGTGTAAGTGCAACAACAAAAACAACTTTACAATTTTGAATGAAAAGCTCTACAACCGCGTAGTGCGCGTGCATGTCTGAATATGTACATACATATAAGGGTGAGGCGGCAGAGTTGTGGGGTGTAGGGTGGCAAAGCAATGAAAGAGAGAGGGAGAGAGAGAATTACTTTTCACAATTACGTTTTTCTACAACCCATACGTGTAGCGAGTAAAACTCTACAAGAATAGCGCGCTCTATTTACTATTTGCAGAGCGCCGCTCTTTGGAGACTTTCTCTCCATTGTCGCCAACGCCACTATTGACACCCACCGCCAACGCCACAGCGCGCTAACGGCACTTTGCATTCAACGATTAAAAAGCACGAATGTTGGTAGACTGTTGGCAGTCTAAAAAAAATGCCTTAAGACAGAAAAAAATTCCTTCGGGGTCTAAGGCGGCTAAGCGCGCTGAGAGTTGAGAAAAACGAGCAAACTTATGAAATGAAGCGGCTTTAATTGCAAGCGCTCGATAGCCAAGTGATAATAATAAAAATGCGATATTTTTTGTCAACAACTATGAGCAAAATATTTTTTTCTCTAGGCAAACCAAGCTCGCGCTTTTAAGTTTGCTGCGAACTGAGCGTAGACAACACATATGTATGTATGTAGGTATGTAATGGAGGGAGATTTTACAATAAATTTAGATGTAGAGCGTCACTTAAAATGCAAAATAACGTAACACCACTTTTCATAAATTTACATGCAGAAGAAAAACGATATAATAGAACCACTAAAATTTAAAAAAAAATTTGACTTTTGGTTATGAAATGGTTACATATTGGTTATCATACACTTGTATTGAAACAAAATTAGAGTTTTTATTACAAAATAGTTTTATATTTGTTATTATACACTATTATGAAATTTGAGTTTTGGTTATCAAATGGTTATATATTGGTTATAAATTGGTTACATATTGGTTATAACCATATGCTACGTATATAATATGACGTAGTGAATCATAAGCAATAAAAACCTCCATTTAAATTTTTTTGATAATACGTTGTTTTGCACTTTAGGTGACGATATATACATATGTATATGCATATGTATGTATATGTATATAGTAAACCTTTAATAAAATCTACTTACATTTTTTAGCCAAATGTTCGTTGTTTACATGCCAACACCACGTTGTTACTCAAGGGCCTTCACAGACAAAAAAAATGTGTCAACAAATATTTTCAATTAAACACTTTGCACTATCACAAATTTTTTGGATTAAAATTACCAAATTTTCTATTTTTGTTTTTATTATTATTGTTTTTTTTCTTTTTGCTTTCCTATTATTATTATTATTCCGTCATAAATAATCACACAGCAGGCATGCCGTGCACAGCGCCTGCGCAATTTTTCGCTACTGCGCCACTTTCAACACGCTTCCTTCAGGCACACAACAAGGAAGAGGAGTCCCGACGCCAACGCCGACACACAAACGCGAGCTTTTTTAAGTGCCTTTTGTGCGTGTGTATGCGAAATATTGCCGATGTATTGGTACGCCAATTTACATACTTCTACGCTCGTACATATAGAGTCGGTCGCGCGTCGCACACAATAAATTATATGCAGCAACAACAATTGCGTCTGCACTCTTTGATTTTCCACAGCTCGTGTTTTTCCGGAAGTCTCGCGACGCCGTTTTGTTGCTTCATTAAATACGCAAATTTGCACACTTCATATACAATTTCAAGCACAAGTCCAACAAATTTTTTTTTTACACAAATGCACTTTAATATTATTCACTTTATTGGCACCACTATTTGCGGGGATACGCGTCAACACCCACGCCACCACGCCGCGCGCACACACAAATCAACACAAACTTACACATTGCACCAGTCCATACACAGACATAATTATAACACTTAACACTTTTAAACCGCCGCGATGCGTCCCACGCACGATTTACACATCCTTTATCCGCGAATGTTCGCTCGCAACTGAGTTTATGCAGTGGCGCTGCAACGAATTTTAAATCTCCAATAGGCAGCAATAGCATTGGGGAAAGCTTGTATAGAGCACAGTGTGCTGGCTCGCGCACTCTTCGTGTGCGTTGTGTTGGTTTGCAGTGACGCTCTCTTTTATCCTGTGCTTGCGTTGTAGAGTAACCAATTAAGCTTAAATTAAAATGTTGTTTTTGGATGCGGGATTTTTATTTCATATGACTACTAGTCGCTCAGTTTTTGAGATATCGCTCTGAAATTTTTTACACGTACTTTTCTACTCAAGAAGCTGCTCATTTGTTGGAAACTACCGATATCGGATCACTATAACATATAGCTGCCATACAAAATGAAAGGTCAAGCATAAATTCTTGTATGAAACAATTTCTTATCTGATGAGATATCTTCATGAAATTTTGCGTAGATTATTGCCTAAAACAACGCTATAATATCCGATGAAATTTTTCACATCGGACCACTATAGTATATAGCTGCCCTACAAACTCAGCGATCGGATTAAAGTTCTTGTATGGAAAACTTTTTTATTTGACGAGATATCTTAACAAAATTTGACGCAATAACTAAGCACTAAAATAAGATGTGGAACTGTAACTTCGCACAGGGAATCGCAATAGCAAGGAGCACAAACTGACAAACTTTTTTTAAAAAGTGGGCGTGTTTCCGCCCTCTAATGGCTTTAATGTACATTTCTCCTAATTCACTTAAGCTACAGCAACCAAATTTGCTGAGTACAAATCTCATAAGAACTTCTACCGACGTGTGAAAATGGCTGAAATCGGAAGATAACCTCGCTCACTCCCCATATAACGGTACTGTTTAAAATTACTAAAAGCACAATAAAGCAATAACTAATTACGCCAGCGACATTAAATTTTACCTCCCAGATGGTATGAGAGGGTTTTATGAGAGCTTAAAATTGATGCTTTACGCCCAAATACCAATTACGAAAATTTTGGGTTGTGCCATTTTTGTATTTCGTGTGCGACATAACCGCACCGCCAAATCGCGTCACCCGCGACAAACTTCAGCGCAACTTAGTTAACAGTAACAAGTGCTGTAAAGAGTTTTAATTTAACAGAAAGCTTTGTCGAAGCTTTTAAATTTTGCAGCTATGTATATATTAGCGCTGTAAATTTGTTGGTTTTATTGGAACTACACATTAAAAACTACATTGCAAACAAGCAGCAGCGTTAAGGCGCCACTTTATGGCCCTCTTAATTAACGGTTCAATATAAATAAATTCTATCATTTTTTCAACACATTTATTTTTATTATTTTTTTTTTACACATAAAGTCGCATTTTAAATATTTGTTTACAGAAATTGAGCCCGCAATTAAATACTGTGTGAAATTTGCTCGTGCATATGTACATATGTATATACCTGGCAAAGGAATATCAGTAGCTAAAGCGTGTAACGTTAACACTTAATAGCTCTAATTGCATTTTTGTTAATAATGCTACAAAGAATTTTTGGTGAAAATTCTGCTGATGCAATTCGCGCCAATGAGCTATCATTTGAAATAAGAACCATTCATGCATACATATGTACATACATACATACAAATATTTCATTCCTTCACAGGGCGCTGTAATCAATTTACTACCAGTTTGACGTTTCACAAATTTAAAGAAAGAGCGCGCTAATGCAAGCGACAAGAGAGCGAGCGCGGTGTGGCGTAGAGTGACCTACCTTAATCAAAAATCAGATTATATTTTATTTTTATAGAAATTTACTTTGAAAACATTTGCTTTTGCAACATATAAAATGGTTATATATTGGGTATCATAGACTCATATTGAAACAAAATTTTCAGTCTTGGTTATGAAATGGTTATATATTGGTTATCACACAATCATATTGAAAAGAAAATTGAATTTTGCTTATAAAATTGTTAAATATTGGTTATTATATCTATCAACGATTTTAATTTTTTTTTTATGATACGTGGCTTTTCATTTTATGTTAGTATATATACATATATATTTTTATATCATATTTTTTCAACTCGAAAGGAGGCGGTAACCCTTGCGCTCTCTTAATTCGTCGCGCGTCAGCTGTTCCAATTGCACGTGCTCTTTGCAGAGACCAAAAAACCACTGCGACCGGCGAAAAAGCAGTCACATCTATACATACGATATCATTTGTGCATGCTAAGTATATCTAATATATCTTAGACAATACCTAAGGTTTCGATATTCATATGTGAAACGTCCACGCGTAGAAACGAGACATGAACACGCTCCAGCTATTACCGGTCGCCGCGTATTTAGTTAACAGTTTATTACTTAATCAGCAATAAAATATATGTGGTTGTGATTTAATTTGGCAAAAACAAAAATACAATAAATATACTAAATTAAGTGAATTGTAATAAAGCAACAAATCGACGCTGAAATGGAGGAGTTTCTGGAAAGTTGCGGGTAAGTGAAGCAGCCGTGCGTATTGCTAGTAAGAATTTCTTACCTGACGGCGCAGACAAATGTTTGTGTGAATCTATTGTATTGATGTATCGTAACGCCGTATCGTAGCACCCTGCCTACGTTGCAGCTGTCTAATAGAAACGAATTTGCTCGCACAAAAAAATACTAAAAGAAAATTATTTAATTTTTGAAGTTATGTGCCAAGCAAATGTGCAGCGCATGCACCTGAATGAGTACATTTGTAGGAGCGTATAAGCAACGGGCTATTTTTATTACGCGCGCAACTAAATTTGGGCTTGCAGACGTATTCCCCCAACAACAACGAAATTCAATTATCACACATCTGATTGCTATGCCATGTGGGAAGTGGAAATACAGACATACAGACATACATACATATATACAAATAAACTATTGATATTTTCAGTTGGCTTACTAAGTCACTAGCTAGTAGTGCGGGTTAGTAAATGGCAGAGAGCGCAGCACATGGTTGGTGGTGGCGAAGAGAGAGGGAGAGAAAGATAAGAGCACGCTGACGTACATATATTGAATGTTTTGTTGGCAAATTTTGCTTTGCTCAGAGTTGCCATATTAAGTTTTGTATTTGTTCACCGCAAAACACGATAAACTGTAAAATTCGACTTCAAAAAATTAAAAAAATAAAAAATAAAAAAGCATACATGACTCATAAATTGATAATAGCAACAAATAGCCAGTAAGAAAGTGCTGAATTTGGGTGTAAGCGAACATTTTTTGCACTCGTATCTTGCAAATGTCAAAGGTGGGAAAAAATCTTTTCATATATCAGTTAGAAAACTGGCAGGTTGACCGATATTTTCAGTAAAAGGTTCGCAATAGGAACTAGGGTTCACATATTCAGCACCTGCGGACTTGAATAGTTTTGGTTTGATTTGAACATTTTTTGGTCATTAGGTGGCACAGCTAAAAACCATTATTCGGCAAAGTTTTATCCGGATACATTGATTGGTGTTTGATTTTCATACCGGAAAGTAAAAAAATCAGATTAAATTTAAAAAAATTTTATATGGAAAATAGCCGTAGTTCTTGTCTAATTTCGTTCAGTGCTGTAATGTTGGAATGGGAATGTAGGTACAAAATTACCTACCGAATTTGGTTGAAATCGACACCGCTTGACACCGCTCTCTCCATGGTCCGACTCCGTCGAAACAGCACGTTGCCTGGGCCTACCGTTGGATGATCTCGATGACAATTTTTCTAATCCTTACCATGCTAACGTGACTAGGTAACCGTTGGTCGATGCAAATCGTAGAATAACAATCGGGAAGATAGCTGAACAATTGAATTTGTCCGTTTCACAAGCACACGAAACATCAAGTATTAACTTCGAAGCCTAATATTATATATGGGTTTCTCATATACTTTTAGAACAAAATTGGCTTCGTCGCATAAACGATTATGACTTAGAAGTGTATTGGGAACAGCTGGACAAAATGACTGATACTCGATCAAAAAGTGTAGTGTTCCAACAAGATAATGCGATACCTTAAACAAGTTTGCTGACTTGCCAAAAGTTTTTGCGGCTTGAATGAGTTGCGCTATCACACTCACCATATTAGCCAGACTTCACAACTTTGGATTATTACTTATTTCGGTTTCTGCACAATTTTTTGATTGGGAGAGCTTTCACCTCAAATCATTTTTTTTTTTTTGTGCTGAGAGAACCTTCACCTCATATCAGGACCTCAGAAACCACTTTTACCAGTTTAATGCCTGTAATAAGCACACATTTTATGAGCGTGCCTGAAAGTTGGCTTGAGGCATTAGATGAAAATGGAGATTATATAGTTTCATAAAGTGTCTTACACAACAAAACCATATTGTTTAAATTGCCTTAAAAAAACGAAATAACTTGGTGAACGACCCAATACTTTGTCATTATTCGTAATCAGTGAGTATCCCTTAAACAACGCGCTTAGAAAGCGAGTGATTGCGTAGCGAGGACGAAGTTAAATTTTCAAAAATATCAAATCAACATCGCTTCAGCATCACACACAGCTTTCCAACCCCTTTTGAATGCTTCATTTATTGATAAATATATGGATGTGTGTTCATTACTTACCCGCAGCCACGTAAAAGCTTTCATAAAAAGCTTTGGCTACGTTACAATTTTACGCGCTAAAACTTCGTGCTTTTCAGTAATTTACAAAAGTGGCTTGCGGCTTGGCAGCTGTGTGATGTACCGCTTGCATGTCAAATCGTCAACGACGCTCAAGCCGAAAAGAAGCCAATTGATCAGCAGATCACAAGCTATTGACATACACGAATCAATCGAAATAGATTAGTACCATATAGGCTGTGATAGATTTTTATTGCTGGATTGCAAATGAAAGACGCTGAAAAAGGCTTTTCTTTATTGGTGTTTTAAATGAAAGACGCTCAAAACGACGACACAAGAGGATACGACGCTTGTCGAGCTGTGAAGGTCGAAAATTAAATAGTGCGTGTGATTTTATTATTTCTTTTCGCCGCTAGAAGCAAAGGTATTTGTTTGTGTGAAAATTAAAAATTGTATATTATTATAGCCTATGGAAGGAACCATTTGCGTGGCGCATACATACATATGTATGTACATATGTATGTACGTAGCTACGAACTTACAAAAAATTATAAAAAATACGCTTAACTTTTTTTAATTAAAAAAAAATTAAAAGAAATTTAAAAAAATTTAAAAAAAAAAAAAAATTAATTAAGTAAATAATTAAAAAAAATTAAAAAATTAAAAATAAATTTAAAAAATTTTTAAAAAATTGTAAAAAATAACTTTTACGTTTAAAAAAAAAAAATTTTTAATTAAAAAATTTAAAAAAAATAATTAAAAAATTAAAAACAAAAAAATATCAAAAAATTATTTTAAAATTTTATAAAATTTAAAAATTTATCAAAAAAAATTATTTTAAAAAAATTTTAAATGTTTTTCATAACAATTTAAAAAAATTAAAAACAAAAAACATTTAGGAAAGGCAAAGTTGGTCTTTCATTTGCGTAATTGCAATGTAAATAGTAAAAATATTTAAAAAAATATGCTTGCTTCATTCAACTGCGCGCTAAAATTTCTGCTTCCAATGGCATCAGCAATTCTTCGAAGGTCTTGAGCGCAGAGAGCTGCATTCTTACCACGCATAAATGCAATGCTCTTGAAATATCGGCAAATATTTCCAACGCGTATTTTTCGGATTTGTTTTCGGTTTGGTCTGCGGCAGCTAAAATCGTACAGTTATCTTCCAAAAATATACAACGCACTTTGTGGCGCACGCGTTAGTCACATTACCGATTTTTTAGCACCCCACAATCATATAAATAATTTTTGTTCTTTATAACCATAATCTATAAAAACGCTTAATTGATCATTATATTAATTTACCACTGAAACCTGTAGAGAAAAGGTGCTAATCAAATAATGGTGAAATTTGATTGTTGTTTGTGTGATAACTGTACATTTGTTCCAAGCGTAAGCGTAACTTGTGATCGATGCTGCTTTGTAAATTCGATCGACTGCCAAGCTATGAAAGGGTATATACCATATATTCCTTTATACTACTAATCAACCTATTCAGGTCTGACTTAAGCCACTAATTTCTACTTTATACTGTTAAGCTGCGCAAATAGTTTGAATTTCAAACGTGCTAAATGCTTTATTGGTTTCGCTTTGTAGAATATGGAGTATTTGAAATTTCGCTTAATAAACTGATATAAGTATATATATATAGTGATATTGTAAATATACATGACCATATGCATGTGAAATTTGAAATTTTAAAATTAGTCGAACCAAGCACTCCTAGCAGTGTACTCGTACCTAAACGTGACTTATCACACAAAAACCTCACACCAATAATGCATGGTAAACAAGCCATAAAAGTTTATAATATATAAAAAAAAAAATAGCTTCCGCTCCAACTACTAAAATTTCTTCTACTCACCCACAGCATGCCTTCGCTCAGCATATCCGGCGCCTATCATGTGTTAACGCGACGCAAACCCATGGAGGATACAACCGAGTCCAAGTTAGCCAAAGTACTATCCGCATTTGATCTCACCGCACTCGGCATTGGCTCAACATTGGGTGTCGGCGTTTATGTGTTGGCTGGCGAAGTTTCCAAGGTCTATGCTGGACCGGCGGTCGTTATAAGTTTTCTTATCGCCGCTATTGCATCGATATTTGCCGGCCTCTGCTATGCAGAGTTTGGCGCCCGTGTGCCGAAAGCTGGTTCTGCATATATATACAGTTATGTGACAATTGGCGAATTCATGGCGTTCATTATTGGCTGGAATCTGATATTGGAGTATGCAATCGGTGAGTAAGCAGTTAATTATACTTAGAACAGGGTGTATTATGTTTTGCACGAAGTTCACACAATCTGGAGAAAACGTCGGGGACAATAAGAAATATATACATACATGTATATAAATGATCAGCTTGGCGATCTGAGTTAATTTAGGAGGCCCATCCGTACGTCTATCTGTAAATACGCGAAATAATCTCTTGGAACTGAGCGATCGGTAGAAAGTGCTTGTATAGAAAACTTTTCCATTAGAAGAGATAATTCCAGAAATTCGGTGTGAATTATTTTCTAAGAAAACAATGCATTCTCAGAAGAAATGGCTTAGATCGGAGCATTATATCATATAGCTGTCATACAAACTGAACGATCCATATCAAGTACTTGTATGGAAAACTTTTTCATTTGACGAGATATCCTCAAAAAATTTGACATTAATTATTGCACAAGATAACGGTACAATCTCCGAAGAAATGGTTTGGATCGGAGCTCTATAGCATATAGCGGCCAAACAAACTGAACTTGAAAGTTCTTGTAAGAAGTAATTTGTATTTGTGAAGGGTATTATGCCTTCCCGTACAAGCGAAATTAAAATTTTTTCTTGTTCTATTTCTATAAATATATATCTTCCAAACCTCAGAAATCGCGCCTGAGCCCTAACAACAATGCTGAGCTTGCACGCACATGTACAAGTAATTCCCTAATTTGTTTCGGTTTCCAATTCGACTTTGGAGTACCCTTAATTGAGTGTAATTTACGTCGCGTTTTCCAATTTAATGCCGTTACACATACACATACATATACATTATGTGCGTAAATACATATAAACATTCATATATATATATATATATATATTTGTATACACATACAAACGCAAGCGCTAAAGCATCACACTGCTGTGTATGTGTGCCTTAGCATCAGCAAGTCACTTCGATCTTTCATGTCTAATTGAAAATATTTGCACAAATACAGCAACAACTTGCAAGAATCACACCCATATTTATGCCATTGATAATTGTGGAGCTCTTGGTATATTTAGTAAGTTCAGGTTTCTTGTCGGTTTCAGCCAATACTAACTGGCTTGTGTGCGAAAGTGCTGGCAGCGCTAATTTTCGCCATAAAACTTTTCATTTCAGCGTCACTTTTAACGAAATAACAAATTACAATAAATATGTTAACTATTTTCTTACACTTACGCTCTATCTCTCTCACTCTATCTTTCTCCTTGTAACTAAAGGTGGCGCCAGTGTGGTCAAAGGATTGAGCACGTACTTGGACAAGCTCTTCAATTATGCGATGCGCGATTATTTAAGCAAGAATTTCGCCATGAACATCGAGGGTCTTGGCGACTATCCGGATTTCTTTGCGCTAATCGTTACGGTGCTTTTTGCATTAGCCATTGCAGTGGGTGCCAAGGAGTCGTCGCGTTTGAATAACGTCTTCACATTCCTCAATTTGAGTGTTGTGCTCTTTGTGATCATTGCCGGACTCTTTAAAGGTAGCGTCTCAAGCTGCATTCCCACACATATTTCAACTAATATTTTCCACTTTTATGTCACACAGTTTCGCTCAGCAACTGGTCCATACCGAAATCGGCGGTTCCCGAGGGTTACGGTAATGGCGGTTTCAGTCCTTATGGTCTGACAGGCATCATACGTGGCGCTGCGGTTTGTTTCTATGGATTTATTGGTTTTGATTGCATCGCGACGGCCGGTGAGGAGGCCAAAAATCCCAAGAAATCCATACCGTTTGCGGTGGTCACCTCGCTCGCCATGATTTTCCTCGCTTACTTCGGTGTCTCCACCGTGCTCACCATGATGCTACCGTACTACGAGCAGGACGAACAAGCGCCGTTGCCGCATGTCTTCAGTCGCTACGGCTGGTGGGTTGCCGAGTATTTGGTAACAATTGGCGCGCTGTGCGGGCTATGTGCCAGCATGATGGGCGCCATGTTTCCATTGCCGCGCATAGTTTTTGCCATGGCCTCTGATGGATTGCTCTTCAAGTGCATGGGTGAGATTAGTCAGCGCTTCAAAACACCCTTCAAAGGCACGCTGATCACTGGCGTGCTTACCGGGCTGCTAGCTGCCATCTTCAAACTCAGTCAGCTGGTGAGCATCATGTCGATCGGCACGCTCTTGGCCTACTCGATGGTGGCGAGCTGTGTGCTCATATTACGCTACGACGGCGATGACCGCCGCGATGGTCGTGGTATCGGCACTGGACGTGCCTTGGCCGACCGCGCTCAAACCAATTGCAATCTTTGGCGTCAATTATTCAACACCAACAATGTGACGGTGGCGAATGGAAAGAGCGGTAGACTGGTGACCTTTCTGATAACATTATACTGTAAGTTGTGTATACTATAGTGTGTTGAAGTCGTCTTTATTATTATCTTTCTTTTTTTGGCTTTCAGTTACTTGGTGCTTTGTATTCTCACACTTTCTTCAGAAGGTGGAAATCGAACCAGGCAATATAACGCCACCTTATATAGTGCTGCTAGTCATCACTGGTCTGCCTTTACCGCTGATATTATTCATCATTTCACGTCAGCCACGCTCCAGCACGCAGTTGGCGTTCAAAGTGCCAATGGTGCCTTGGCTGCCCGGTCTTTCAATCTTCATCAATGTCTACCTGATGGTGCGTCTGGACGTAATGACCTGGGTACGCTTCGGCATTTGGATCGCCATCGGTCTGCTGATCTACTTCAGTTATGGCATACGTTACAGCCGTCAGCGCAAGCGGGAATCTCGCCTGGTACTACAAGAAGCGACGGAGAACAGTGAGTCCGGACTGCCACTACATAACGATTACACCGAAGTTCCGCTCATAATCATGAATAATACAAGTTAAAAAAGCAAAGACGACACACCGAAAATGTTAAGCAAAACACTTAACGGTAGTATGTATTAAACAGTTAGGCATAGAAAATGGCCTTGTTGCCAGAAAGGGGCTCGAAGTGTCCGAAAATCGTAGTTTTATAATAGTCTAGCATTAACTTAAGTTGTTTTACTTTTCCTAGTATATCATTAATCGCAAGCGCGATTTAAACCAAAAACTCATTAATTACTAAAATTAATGGAAGTACTTTAAGGGTTGGGTGTAGTCGGAGGCAAGAAAAAATTACAATTTTACGAAGCTCCTTGCGGTTCGTTCCAGATTTCGGGAAAATACCAACAGTTAATCAAAGCTATGAATCTTCATTGAAATCTATCAAGCGGTTGTCGGGTTATAATAGTCAACACTTCAAAGAATATGGTTTTTAGAGGAACGCAATTGAAGCGTCCGAGAACGCTTTACTAATTATCGCATAGCTCAAAAAGTATTTGCCAGATTTACTTCAAAAATTCAGAGAACATTTCTAAAAGATGATAATATAAGAAAATTAAAATATTTTGAATATTCTGACTTCCCTTAACGCCTTAAAGCTACTCTACAAAGATATCTCAACAGCACATCAAATCAACAAAGACTATCCCACCTATTTCGAAGTGAATCGCTGAATTTTGATTTTGAATATTTATATGCATTTGTTACATAACCTATTAGTAATAGTTATATATTTGGGTATACAGTTACTGTTATTATGGTAATTAGCAAGTAATATACCGATTTGTATTCTTTTCGTTGCTTAAGCGAGTGAAAATTATTTATTGAGAAAATTAACTAAGCGTACTTAAATCTTAAATATCTAAGTTTTGGAAAAATGCTCTTAAGCTTTTTAAAAGCTATTAGGTGCTACCAGCAAGCAACTTTTCTGTTAAAATAAAATAAAATAGCACTGTAAATGATATTTAACTTAAGAAAACCTAATTTGAGGTATTTTGTTTTAATAATGGGTCAAAATTTTGGGATGAATTTCTTGAAGTCCTCAAGGAGCTGTTCCACCACGCTTTTATGGGTGGTGATGGCTTGAATGGAGTGCTACTTCAACTCAATGGAGTAGGATTGAAAGCAGTAGCATATGCAGACCTCATAGTGTTGATGGTATCAGGGATGCTTACTTCTACAAACAGTGATATTATTGAAAGAACCATATTAAGGTTACACCTATAGGCCCGGGGGAGCCTGGGAACAAAGGACTTGGTATAAACTCGAGTAAAACGGAACTGATGTTTTTCACGAATCAAGCCAAAATACCTCAATTTCATCTTCCCTCACTGGGTGGCACAAAAATTTTTTGAAAACTACATCTAAATACCTGAGAGTTGAATGGAATTAGAAATTTGGACTAGAAAAGAGTATGTACATAGCGCCATTCTAAACCAGTTGAACATAAGTAAATCAAACTAAATCCTCCCAAGGTTAGATTTCAATAGTCACTTTCGGGTGAGGAAACCCACTAGACGTAAATAGACATGAAGGGATTGAGTAGAAATCCTCCATAACCACTATCTACACCGACGAGTCCAAAATGGACTGCGTAGTAAGGGGTATATATTCCAATGATTTCGACATCAATTTCTTCATCTATCACTCTCATCATCCAAGCGGAAGTAATAGGCATAGTAAAGGCCTATGTAGTTCCATTGAATCAATATAAAAGAATATAGAAAGCAACCTTATACACGGATAGCCAGGCGACACTGTCGAGACGGAGCTAACACCATGTCCGCTGGAAATGATCAAAAGAGAGCTTAAGATTAATTTTTAACAAATAGCTAAGAGCAGATGAAAATCAAAATAACGAGGCAGATATGGCTCAAATATAATAAGACTATTCTTATTATATCTATCTAGTTCTATAACTAAGGACTTCTCAAAAAAGTTAAGAAATAGAATTTACAGACTTACAGCATCTAAAGGGTAATCCATTTCAAGGTTTCGTACTTTTCAAAAGAATAAACACGAAAACTTCAATTTTAATGGGGAATGTTTATTATCATTCGAAAGAACATTCTTTGGCCTTTATTTTTTGAAGATTATCTTTTTCAAATGTTGGCGGCGGCTACGTCTCAGATGATCCATTCGTTGACACGCGTGATGTTTCGTTCCAAGCTTAGAATAACTGTCCACA
This sequence comes from Bactrocera tryoni, assembly GCF_016617805.1. Classification (NCBI taxonomy): domain Eukaryota; kingdom Metazoa; phylum Arthropoda; class Insecta; order Diptera; family Tephritidae; genus Bactrocera; species Bactrocera tryoni. The sequence continues at coordinate 77,531,456 of NC_052503.1, forward strand.
AAAAAAAAATGAACGGATATAAGCGGAGTTCATTGTGAGCACCAAATGGTTTGAGCGCAACAACGCAACGAGAGAGCAAAATTATAAAGGTCCTACGAAAGTGCATCAACGAAATCAAGGAATTGAGTTCAGAGTAGCAGCACTCCTACGTATTTACCTATTCCCAGCATATTTTGCGCGTCCAAATTATAATAAAACACAAATGTATTTTTCTGCCAAAAGAGGGCACTGACTCACCCACAAAATTTAATGCCATCTCATTGATTTATAAGCGCCGACATGAAAACAAAAGAAGCCACTCGAACCTTTGTTTGATAAGCAGTTGTCTACTTAACGAATTAGAACTGCAATCCACTATAGGCACGCGGGACTCACGGGGACTTATAAAACAAACTTAATGTATTTAAGTAATTCACAGTTGCGGCAATTGCAAACGGTTTAAAATAGCAACTGCATAGTGAGATGGTGAGCGTGAGAGCGAAGCGAGTGAGTATTAGCAAAAATGATATTATTATAAAGTAAGCAAATAATTATATACTATTAGAATTATCATTTAAATAAAAGTGTGATTTTTGTCCGCGGTGAGGTAAGGGTTGCTTGCAAGCTTTCTTCATTTGATGCCAAGTACGCGCGGACTTAGCTCTACATTTTTACAACGATCGATGTGTGGCTGAGCTGATTTTTTCGCTGACGGCATTTGTATACCCTGAACAGGGCATACTAAGTTTGTCACAAAGTTTTTAACACCCAGAAGGAAACGGCGGAGGCCTTAAAAAATATATACCTTAGGTTGGGCTTGGACAGCAAACTGTTGTGGAAGCTAAAGGTGGAAGAAAGAGTGGGAAAGGCCAGCAATGCTTTATATGCGTGTAGGCAGGTGCTCGGCACAACCTAGTTCTCTCTCATGCACCGATGCTACACAGCAATTTTAGACTAATTCTGCTCTACGGTGCAGTTGTATGGTGGACAGGCATACGGAAATCCACCTAACGTAAGCCAATGGAAAGGATTCAGCCGTTCGCTGCGCTGTGCATAACGAGAGCTTTAAGAACAACTGCAGAGGCGGCTCTTGAACTGGTACTAAACTTCCCACCTATAGACCTCTTCGCTGAAAACTGCGCAGCAAAATCGGCAGGACGACGACTGGCTGCATAAGAATTTACATATCGAACCTTCGGCATAGCGCGGTGGATAATGGCTTTTGGGCAAACACCTACTACATGACCCCACTTTTCAACTGGGAAAGAAGGTTCAAAGTAAACATACAAAAAGGTATGATAGCTACGCGCAACACTCTAAACATGTATACTGATGGCTCGAAAATGGACAATGGAGTTGTGGAAATATACTGTTCAGAGTTAGGCATAAGGCAACCTTTTAAGTTGCCGGGTCAATGCAGTATATTTCAAGCTGAGGTCTTTGCTATTGCGAAAGTCGCAGAGCTGGCCACTAATGCATCTGCAAGCAGTTCCAGAGTCAACATTCGATGATGTCCTCATGCAAGTGAAGTCCATCTGGTAGCGCAAAGTACCAAAGTGGTCTATTGGCCTACAGGTTAAACTTAGCCTAACCTAACCTATAAAATGTATATGTATATAAATGACCAGCAGGACGAGCTGAGTGGCTTTAGCGCTGTTCATATGTCCGATTGTCTTCATATACGCGAACTAGTGAGATATTAATCTAAAATTTTGTACACATTCTTTTCTTCAAAAGACGCTTTAAATTTGTCGGAATCGCTGATATCGGGCCACTATTGCATATAGCTGCTATACAAACTGAACGATCAAGTTTACGTTTTTTTATTTGAGAAGATATCTTCACGAGATTTGGTCTGGATAATTGCTCATAGCAACTGTAGAAACTCTGAAGAAATTATTCAGATCGAATGACTATAGCATATACATAGCTGCATACAAACTGAACCTTCAAAATTAATTTCTTGTATGAAAAACTTTTTTATTTGACAAGATGTCTTCACGCAATTTAGCATGGATTGTTTTTTAAAGCAATAGTATAATCTCTGAGGAAATTGTTCAGATCGGCCCACTATATCATATAGCTGCCATATAAACTGAATGATCAAAATCAAGTACTTGTGTGAAAACTTCTTTATTTGTGAAGGGTGTACTAGCTTCGGTTAACGTTTTTTCTTGCTTAAGTACCAGTCAACAAAATGTGATGCGGCATTTTCGTGGCGTCTGATAAGTGCCCGCTGGTTTTCACGTAACCAGACACCAACGGCAGATACGCGTATCTTATCACCATTGACTGACAAAGAGCCAGAGCAGCGGAGAACGCAGCAGAGCAGCAACCAACCACCTAAGGTGAATTTGGCTGTTTACCGTTGCTTTTAATACAAACAAACATACATACATAGATACTACTACAGCTGCAAAGAACCATACTCGCGCACACACAACTAGAGTGGGTTTCGTAATTTCGCTGGATTTTCAAGATAAGGATCTAGAGCTAGAAAAAATCTTATACTTGCCACTAAAAAGCTTAAAAGTTCATATTTTTAGACATTGTACGGATTTGGATATGCGCAAATTGTTAATATAAGAGCGCCTGCGTCGAAATTATTCTAACATAATGTCAACAAATGTACTGGCATTAGTAAACAGAGAGCAGCAGAGCAGCGTTTGCCCTTCGACAACCGCTTATACAATATCAGCGCCACACAAAAGCAACGGCAACAAGGCAGCGCTCAGCCAAAACACGGGGCTGCGTGCGCGCTGCTCCACTTATTTACAGGTACAGTCGAGGCTTGAGAGGGAGGGTGACGAAGGCTGCTGGCATGTACGTTGTGGGCCAACAGGTGCTCGGCGCTAGCGCTCGGTGCTCAGTCAGTCGTAGCTCAGCAATCGCAGCGCTTGAAAGTCTCGAAAGTGTCGGTATCGGGCTTGCCGGTTGTAATCACCTTAATGGCCGTAAATTCTCACAAGACGTGCGCTTATCTCAGTAATCAAAAACAATTGTTTTTCAATTGTCGTTTCCAGCTTCGTGCGCCGTCGTCTGTTCGGACAGCTTCAATTTGGTTAGTCACTGCACTAGCGCGGATATCTTGCTGATATTGCTGATAGTGTTGGCTCGAGATACGGCTTATTTGCATTAGTTTTTTCAGCGCGCTTCTCGCATTCTAGCCGCAATTAGCGTTATTATTTTTTTTGCGAACTGGAACTGAAACTGAAACTGTGTGATTATCATTCAACTGAAATGTAAATATTTGCTGCACACAAAGAAATCGAATGGAATGCTTGTGCGCGTGTGTGGATTGTGACTAAATATGTGTACACACAGACACACAGGAAAACATACATAGGCCGTGTATGTGGTACGAACGTCAGTTGATCCTTATCTCCGTTATCAGTGCGGCTGGAGTTCGTGTCATATTTGTGCTTGTAGTGGGGTTTACTGAAAGTTTTGCAGATGTGAACATGTTTTCGTAGCTCGTCTGAGGCAAATTAGTGTATGTGTGTATGTGTGAGTTACTACGCTTGTTACATATTTAACGGCGCTTACTTTCAGCAATTATATGGCAATATTCAACATTATTTCGCGTTCGTTTGCTCAGCTGCGCATCGCATCAAAATGTATGCTTGCTTGTGTGGCGTAGGGAAGGAAAGGGGGTTTCGCATAACCTTTCAGGAACTTTGATCATTCGCCATTAATTTAGTCACGCCGCAATGCGCTTTATACACTTCAATGAAAGTGAGAATAATTCATGACTTATTACTTCTTTGTTTACATACTTAGCTACAAACATACATACCACACGTCACACGCATATTTGCATACTTACACGGTAGCTTGCTGCTATAATTGTAATTTATAATGAAAATTTTTTTGAAAGCTTTGTAACGCTTATGAGCTGCTTGTCTTCTTTAATACGGTATTGGAACGAAGCTTATATAATTTGTGAACCCAGCGAACATTAAGTTTGGCAAGAAGTTTATAGATAGCAACCAGAAGAGAAAAACGAAAATATGAATATGAATATGAAAATCTACGTGACGAGCTGAGTCGATCGGAATCAAGTGCTTGTATGGCAAACTTTTTTATTTGACGAGATATCTTCACGAAATTTAGCAAGAGTTATTATTTAATCCCAAGCTATAATCTCCTAATAAATTTTTTAAATCGGAGCTTTATAGCATACAGCTGCCTTACAAACTGACAATTCAAAATTCAGTTTTTGTAAGAAAAACTATTGTATTTACAGGCTACAAACTCTGAAGAAATTTTTCAGATCGGATCACTATAGCGTATAGCTGTCATACAAACCGAACGATCGGCATCAAGTGCTTGTATGGAAAACCTTTTTATTTGTTGAGATATCTTCACGAAATTAAGCATGAGTTATTTTTTAAGTTACCGTTACAATCTTTGAATAAATCTTTCAAATCGGATAACTATAGCATATAGCTGCCATACAAACTGACCGTTAAAAATTCAGTTTTTGTATAGTAAACTTTTGTATTTACAGAGATATCTCCACGAAATTATACATGAATTATTTTCAAAGTCAACGTCATAGTTGCTGAATAAATTTTTTCAGATCGCATCACTATAGCATATAGCTCTCATACAAACTGATCGTTCAAAATCCAGTTCTTGTATGGAAAACTTTTTTATTTGTTGAGATATCTTCACGAAATTTAGCGTGAGTTATTTATCAAGTCAATGCTATAAACACTGAAGAAATTTTTTAGATCGGATAACTATAACATATAGCTCCCATACAAACTGGCCAATCAAAATAAAGTTATTGTATGGAAAACTTTTTTATTTGACAAAATTTCTTTGCGAAATTTCGTATGAATCATACTTGCTAGTCAGCGCTGTAGTTTCTTAATAAACTTCACCGCTCAAAATCAAGATAAAGATTTTTTTATACCCTTTTAAGCTATAGAATACAGCTGTGAAGGGTATTTTTGCCATTTTCAAAACTGCTCCTCCTAGCAAGTAGCGAACAGCTTAACTTTTTATACCGCTTCTAGCGCACAACTATCTATAAATGTATACATATGTATTTATTTGCTCGCATATGTCTAACAAACAGACAAACATATATACTTAAGGCCCTAGACTTCTTACTAAAGAGCACTCGAAAAGATAATTCTAAACAAAAAATTTATTTAAAACGGTGAAGATATAATTTCCATATTCAACAAACATACATACATACCAACGGGTCACAATAAAACAATATAATCGACAACAATCAATACAGGCAGGAATTCATCACAAATATGCTTCGAAAATAAATACTTCTACAACTCAGTACAATGTACATATGTATATAACCGAATATATCAAACGCGTGTGTGTGTGTGATTGCGAGCAATTATTTATAAATATTATACACATATCTATGTATATACAAGCGTCACAAGCGTTTAACTTCACGTCGCCTTTAAATATTACAAGCACTTGCATATACAAGTGGTTGTTGTTATTGCTTTTTGTTTTTTGCAAAAGCTTGCACGCTTCAAAAATATTTGCGAATGCATCTCGACGTCGACTGACCGGTAACCACTTAAGCAGCGGCCTCTCAGCCAGTCGATCAGTCAGTCAGTTAGTACCTAAGTGACACCGGGCGACAAGTAAGTAAGCGAGTACAATACACTCAGGGGAAGAACGTACAAAATACGCCGGAATAATTAAAACTCGCCAACAACAAAAACAACATGAGCGCGGCGAATAACCGCTTATAAAATGCGAAAATTTATTGTGCACATGAAACGCCAGCGTGTAAACACAGGTGCACATACACACATACCGACAAGCACACGGTGTTTTATACAGCGGCGACAGAAATAAAACATACTGCTCACAATAACAACAAAAACGATATTAAAACAGCGCTTTGACGAAACGTTAATTGACCACGTTCACGTTCGCGCTCGCATTCGAAATCGAATTTCAAATACTTACATACATATGTACATGCCAAACGCTTACACTATGTACAGCGTAACTAGAAAACCTTTGATTTTGAAAAAAAATATTTACGTCCTTTCGAGCAAGATTTTAGCCACTGACCATCCTTTTCGTTACGTGATTGCAATGTTTCGAGTTTCCAGAGGGCATGTCGCTTGCCGCTTCGAGGTAATTGGCTCGGGGATAGTGGCGCGCTTACTTAATTGTCCCCGCATTTTCTCATTTTCTGCGGTAAGTCAGTTTCTACGGTAACTTTTGATGACGTCAAAGAGCTCGTCTAGCTGTGCCGCTCCGTGGTTCCAAGTTTCGGGAAGCTAACTGGCTTAGTTTGTACTAGGTTGGTCGACAGAACCGTACCTGCATGTATATAGTATCTACGTTAACTCATAAATTAGCTCAACGTTAAACTTAAATGCGTGCAAAATAAGAAGTTTTGTGTTACGCCTCTCTTCAAAAAAGGGTTATTCGTATTTGATTACATATTTACACTTGTGTTTGAATTCGCTGGCTTAAACTACGTCAAATGTCGTTGCGCGTCGCCTCAGTTTGCGCTCGGTCTCCCAGCTACGGAGCCGATCAACAAAACAAAATTTCGCTGGAAAATTGAATAGTCAACAAAGCAAAGTAAAATATTTTGCTAAAATTAATCACTTTTCTAATACTATTTATTGTGCGTAGCAATGAATCGGTGCTTGTTTAGCACGTGCTTGTCGTCGAGCGGGAGCTGGCAGCGTGTGAATCGAATTACACCAATTTGCGGAAGCGTATGAGATTCAATTAAGTATTATTACGAAGTAATGACGCATCATTGAGTATACAAGCTAAAGTAAGCTGGGTTAAATAAATACGTGCTTTCGAGGCAGAGAACTGAGCAATTGGATTTTAGTGCACTGTAACACATTCCGAACGAATTGCGAAGATCGCTGGGTCTTTAGTATATCGGAAAGAACGCGAAACTATCCTTTTGCTTGTGTAAAACAGTTAATAAAGCCTATAATTATGCATACCTATGAAGATAGCGATTAGATAGCGTTTACTAGTGGTAATACTGGCGACTTAACTAAAATCGTTTATGAGCAAATTAAAGAAACGCGATCGCCATGACTGATATGTAGCGATTATTTTCAGGTCTGTTTATATAGTAAGCTTCTATGACATTATAAATTAGTTAGTAAATATAATATGGATATATTCGTAATCCATATTATATATGTATATGCTATTGTTTTCATTAAATATGAAAGTTAATAGAAAAAGTTAATTATTTTTAATAAAGCGGATTATATGTTGATCAAGGAACCGCTTTAAAGATGTTTGTAGGAATGTATGAACATATCTAACATAAAAAATAAATAACTTCGGCTGTCACGAAGCCTTAATACCCTACACAAATGCAAATCGTATAGCATAAAAGGGTAATAGCAAGATCATTATCTTATAATTAATCGAAACCCAACTTAAGAGACGGCGAGTCCAACAGTGGTAGTTTTTTTGTTCTATGAAACCATAGTTAAGCCTATAATGCTCTACGGAATTTTTGTAAGGTGGAAGACTATGGAAAAGAACAAATTTGCGAAAAAATTAGGAAGTGTTCAAAGAAAAATTTCGTCCGCATGGATGAAAACACTCCAGCACTGAAAGTATTCGACGCAGTACCCGCCGGGGGAAGCAGAAGAAGAGGAAAACCTCCACTCTGTTGGAGAGATCAGATGGAGAAAGACTCTACTGCACTTGGTATCTCGAATTGGCCCCAAATTGCGAAAAGAATAAACGACTGACGCGCTGTTGTTAACTCGGCTATAAGTGATAACAGTAAATAAGACGAAGTTCAAAGAAGACCACACAAACTGTGTTCATGCTGCAAATAGCATCCGTGGACATAATCGGAAGATGTATGGCCATGAAAGTAGCTCTGAGATTCAGAGAATCTAAGTACTTAGATGACAACGAATCAGGCACGCACTTGGCAAATACTTGGACTACCAGGTCTTTGAACTAAGCCTTGACTGTTCTTACCTTCTAGGGAAGTATGGGATGGAGGCACTCGCTGTAGGAGAGGGAGTGGGGAGGTGGTATAGAATTGGTGGTGGAGTATACTATGTATCAAGAACTATCCATCAGCTTTCGTCTACCAAGCGGCTGCAATAGATCTACTGTTTCGGAAAGCAGTATTCTTTTGGATAGTTAATATCCACTGCGATACTAGGACAGCGTTATTAGCCTTGAGCTCGCAGACTGTGGGCGCAATACTAGTGGGAAAATGTTTAGACTCCTTATCTCTGGCATCGAGTTATTACAATATATGTTTGAACTGATTTGCGTGTCTGATCACAGCGGTATTGCAGGAAACTGTAAAGCTAATGAGCTCGCTTGGACAGCCACTTCAGTCTCAATAACTGCGGAATGGTAACGGGTTAGAGCTTCGTTGGCTGCTGGGTATATAGCCCTGACCTTGCACCATCGGACTACCATTTGTTCCGGTCAATGCATAACTCCCTTAGTGGAGTAAAGTTGACTTCAAGAGAAGCCTGTGAAAATTACTTGTCGCAGTTTTTCGCCGAGAACCAGAAAGGTTTTACACTGATGGAATAATGTCTCTAGCGGAAAAATGGCAAAAGTGGTCGACCAAATGGTACATATTTGGTCCATAAAAGTTCATTATAAATATAAAAAGGTAAGTTGTAATTTGATTAAAAACGCGAAAAGACTTTTTCGACTACCCAATATTAATCAACACAAAGTTGTACTGGCTTCCTGAAAACACGGCGTCCCAACACTAACGCGCACGGGCGCTCACTACTCGGAGATCGTCGAGCGATTAACAAACAATTACATTTTTGTTGTTTACTTTCACAGCAGTTCAAGAGTCTATTATGTTTTGCTGTTGTTGTATACACTAAATACCATATTTGTTTTTACTAACCTCTTTCCTCCCTTTACCTGCCACACACCTACGCCGCTGCAACGCCAAACTATGTAAACACTACACTAGTCCGCTACTAGTGCACATGTAAGCAGTACTGTTGCCTGCGATGCTTATCAAATAAAATAGTGATCGCAAGCGCATGCCTCTTTGACCAGATCCTCTATGAAGTTTTCGCTTTCTTGCTGCCGCTAGGCTGCGCTCACGTTATCAGTAGCTGTGTGCATACATACATACATAAAGTACATACAAGCGTTGTCTTCCTGCACATATGACAATAATGCCTTATGGCACGCCGCTTATTAATTACGCGCACTGTAGGGGCGCATACGCCGCGTCTTATCTGGAGTTCCATTGTTTAAGTTGTTTACTTGTTTGTTTGTTTACATTGTTTGCTCTTTTCACAACGTTTTTGCTGTATGTTTTGTGCCTTTTTCCTTATTCAAACGCTTGTCTGGCTACCTACTTTCGCGTATTTGCATGCATGTCGTATTTTGATATGCCTGAGCGTGTGGTTGTGTGTGCGTGTATGCTGTTCTGTAGCCTTTCCACGCTTTATTATAACTTTTGCATTTGTTGTTGTTGTTGCTGTTATTGCATTTGTTCGATTTGTTGTTATTAGCTTTGTTCACTCCATTTGATTGTAGCCGTAGCGACTGCGGACTGGGGAAGTGAGGCTGGGTTCATAATTGATGCGTAACCCGATACGTTGCTGCCTACTCGGCACTTGTAAACACGTCGTGTGACAGTTGAGACGGGCACACCGACGGCAGCGGTAATAAGTGCAAAAGCGGCAACAGGTTGCAAATTACGTGCGAGCTGAGGGCGAAAGTGTCAATGCGCTGAGAGGCTGCAAAAAACGCACAAATATTTTTTTTTTTTGTTATTTGTTACACTAATTAAATATAAAAAAAATAAAATTTTTATATCAACTAAATAGTTTGCATATATTTAGATTTATTTTTTGTTTGTGAAAGAGTGTGTACTGAGCAGCAAAACGTTGGATCTCAGTGACTTTTTATCTACATATCTTTTATAATGAAGTTAAATAAGATAATGTGATTAAGAGATAGTAAATGAATACTTGTTGAGCACGGACGCATGTGTTTCGGCAACTAAATACACGAAAGTTGCATTTAAAACTTGCGATAAATGAACACAGCAAAAATAAATGTTTAAAAAATACACATAACTACGTCAGCAGGATTCAAGAACTGCAGAAAAAATTGGAAAAACGGTAAGTGTACATACATATATAAAATTAGTATTTTCTTATAAGAAATAAAACTATATAGAAGACTACACTGGCAGGGTAATTAACGGTAAGGGTATTAAGTTTGTAACACCCAAAACGAAAAGAAACTTTGCACACATGCTTCTGTCAACAAGAAGCTGCTTATTTGTCGGAATCGCCGATATAATTCTACTATAGCGTATAGCTGCCATACAAACTGAACGATCATACTCATGACATTGTATAGAAAACTTTTTTATTTGATAAGATACCTTCACAAAATTTACGACAGATAATAACCTAAGGCAGCGCTACAATCACCATTGAAACTGTCCAGATTGAACCACTATAGCATATAGCTGCCATACAAACTGTTCGATCAAACTCAAGTCCTTGTATTGAAAACTATTTCATTTATAACATCATCTTTACGAAATTTTGCACAGATCATTATCTAAGTCAACGCTACAAACCTCAAAGAAATTGTTTAGATAGAATCACTATAGCATATAGCTGCCATACAAACTGATCGATCAAAATCATGACCTTGTATGCAAAACTTGTTAATTTGTTAAGATATCTTCACGAAATTTGGCATATATTATAAGCAATAATATCGCTATAATCTCCGTTAAAATTGTTTAGATCGGACTACTATAGCATATAGCTATCTTACAAACTGGCCGATCAAAATCCAGTCTTTGTATGGAACACTTTTTTATTTTTCAAAATATATTCACGAAATTTGGTAAGCACCAATCTCAAAAGAAACGGTATAATCTCTGAAGAAATTGTTCAGATCGGTCAACTATAGCATATAGCTGCCATACAAACTGACCTCTCAAACACAAATCCTTGTATAAGAAACTATTTTATTTGTCAAGTTATTATAACAAAATTTGGTACAGATTATTCTTAAAGGCAGTTCTACCATCTCCGAAAAAAACTATTCAGATCGGGTCATTATAGTTTATAGCTACCATACAAACTGACCTATGAAAATCAAGCGAAATATCTTTTTATACCCTTTGATGCTATAAAAAATGCAACGAACTAAGGCAACCGTCAGCATACTATATATCAAAATGACAACATATTAAAAATATCACTAATCAAATTATTAAAAAACACATAATTCCAATAGGATGACAACATTAACAGTAGGCATAGGTATTTAAAAAAATCCTCTTGATTTTTGCCTACAAACCAAATGCCACACATATAAGTAGTAAGTGTTTTACAAATACTGTTGCTTACTACAAGAAAATTATCAAGCGCTCCAATTGGGAGAGCGAGATTTTAATTGTTAAATAAACGAAACTCAACAAGATTAGATTAGTGTAATCACAGCCCTTCAACCACGACCTTCGCTGAATATGATTCTTACTTTATTGCAGTTGAAATTTCAAAATGTTGCTTAATTCTTCGTAAGTGGCAATCATATGCAAGTTGGCTATAAAATTGTGTAAGTAGGGTTTGTTTACAACAGAGGCCCTCGTGCACTTAATAACACCGTCTTATCGCATGCCACTACGTAAGTTGTAGGCGCATTATATATATGTATGTATGTAAAACTGGCAAAGTAATATTTATGTAGTAATTGGACGTTCAATTAGCTTACAAGAATTTTAAGGCTAAAAGTCGTTTGTCGATATGCGCAGAAAAAATCATTTAATCATTGCCAAAAGTAAAAATACATAATCCATGGTGCTCGGAAGAGTTATATAAGAATAACCGAAAGCACTCAAATTGGAAAAAAAATGATTTTTGGTTATAAAATGGGTCTATACTAATTATATATTGGTTATATATTAGTTATTTTTGACTGAAAAGTTTATGCTACATATTTGTAACATGAGGTAGTGAAACGTGAGCAATAAAAAATCAATTTCGATTTTTTGATAATACACACGGTCTCTTGCATTTTAGCTGGCGATATACATATGTTAAAGTTGTTTAAATAAAAATGAAATACAATTTGTTGCTTGGTGAACTTGTTATTAATGGTTTAAAAAAGTGATTAATATAAGAAAAATAACAACAATTATTTTTGCTGTAGAGCAGGATAGATAATTTTTGAAAAATGAATTTAAAAAAAAAAACCTTTGTAGAGATTTTTTGGCGATTTCTGAGAAAATTTTCTGTAAATAATTTTTCGTTTCATTTTTGCTAAATTACCTCTCTTCTCCAATGATTTTCAATCGCCTATGAAATTATTTCACTTTTAACCATTTTCAAAGACTTCTGCACTGGTCTACTGCCAGCATTTCGCTGTAGAAACAATGAGGCAATAAAGTTTCGAAGCGGCTGGTTATTTATATTGGCTTTAGATGTAATTATCATCATATTCGTCTAAGAAAAACTAAAAACCAACAACAATAAAAATAAGCAAATTTATTACAATTCTTGTCATTGAGCGCGTTCACTATGTCCATTTCTAGAAAGCAATATTTGTAAACGTGCGCATTCCAGCATCGTACCTATAGGAACTTGCAACACTTGTTGACGATTTGTCACAGTTTCAACTGTGCTTTTGCATTTTATGAACAGAAAAGCTTTTACTTTTTTACTTCACTGATTTACATTGAGCACGCGATCAGTGTACCAGCAATGCACTAGCATGCTATATGGCAGGGATAAAGGGATGTCCAACTTATTCCAGTAATTTTTACTGCTTTACATGAGTGACGGCAACAAATTCCTCCATACACATATACTTTTGATAGAATTTTAATCGGGACCTATAAGTCATTCCAATTGCCAAATGTCAAAATCTACCCAATCCAGTAAACTGTTAAAGCCGGGTAGGTGAATTACGCTCTCATTTCCAATGCCAGGTGAAGTGAGCATCCCTTTATCACTGCTAAACACCTTGACTCTTTCGGTTATTGACTTGATGCTTCGCCCAAACAATACTTTCGCATGATCTGGCTAATGCCTGGCGTAAAACCTGCCCAGCGAGCAAATACACCTACTTATATGTATATATTGTATATATATATATATGTATATGTACGTGCCTTACCACCTGCATGCAAACGATGCGTCATGGTAATCTATTTTTGTGTATTTCTTAAAATTACCTCTTGAATCAGTGCCTGTACACAACTCTGCTTGGTGTTTCCCTTATTTACTTATTTACGCGAATACAAGAATTTCAGATAATCAATTAGCATTTGATATGGTTTACTCTTACCCGTCAACCGCTAACTTTCCCTCGCCATAGCTTCCACAATAAGCATGTGTATGTATAGTGTGCTTGTGTTTGGTATTACACGGCGTATGAGTGTCGTGAGTGCGTGCGTGTTATTGGCAGCAATAAAAAGCATTCTGCGCTTATACTTATTGTTTCACACTTAAGAACACTCGAGCCGCAGCGTTTGCGTTTATCGAAAAGCAAACAAATTGATAAGACCAAGCTTACGTACAAACAAATTTGTGATTTTTTCGTGTTTTTTGTTGCTGGATACTTATAACTAGCGCATATTTGTATGCATTCGCTTTATATATCGCCAATTATACACAAATCTCGGCTTAATTAAATATTACTTAGTGCTTTTGGCAATCTATAAGTCAATTAAAGATTTTTAATATTTGTGATAATGGCTTATGGATGCATTAATATTTAAATTTTTGTTTAATAAACGTTAAAATGTGTTCGCCACCATGTTTGTAAAACCCTTAAGCTAACATCGGAGGCCCATGCAGTAGATATGTATGTATATGTACATATATCTGATCAGCTTGATGACCTAAGTTTATTTAGCATGTGGAATCTTGCATACGGCGTTTTATCGTCAAAAATATACTTATTTGTCCGTACCGGCGATATAGGACCACTAAGGCATATAGCTGCCATACAAGCTGAACGTTCAGAATTACGTTCTTGTATGAAAAACTTTCGTATTTAACGAGATATATACACGAAATTTGGCATGAACTATTTTTCAAGACAATGCTATAATATTTGAAGAAAGATTTCCGATCGAACTACTATAGTATATAGCTGCCCTACAAACTGAACGTTCAAAATTAAGTTCTTGTATGGCAAACTTTTTTATTTGTCAAAATATCTGCCTGAAATTTGGCAGCACTTATTTTCTAAAGCAACGGTAAAATCTTCGAAGATTTTGTTCTGATCGAAAAAGCTGCCATACAAGCTCACCGCTCAAAATGAAGAAAAACAAGAGAAAAGATCATTTTATACCATTTTCTGTTGAAAGAAATGCACCTGCGAAGTGTCTTAATGCTATGCTGCAGTCGAATCTAGTTTTTTCTTGTTTTTTGTTTATTTGAAAATTACTTCAAGCAGCAAATATATATATATGTATTTTTGCACATAAAGTACCTAACCAGGTGTTAATATGTTGGTGACAGCTTAAGAACTTTCCAAACGACCCTAAAAACTACTGTTATACATGTAGCTAGATAATTAATTAGTTATGTGCCACACACGCGCACATAATTACATATATGTATATAGTATATATTATTTGAGGTGTTTCCCCAATCGATTAGCGCGAGTTCGATGAAAGAGAAAAAACTTATGACTCATACTACATATAACTCCTGAGAGTGAGTGTTTAATCACACCTATGTAATCATCTTGGTGCTAAATGCTCACATGTTAACGTTTTTATAATAAAAATCGGCTTTACTTAATAACTAAACCTTTCACTTAGATACGTATTCGCGCAACAACAACAATTTACCACTTAGTTGAATACAGCTGATTGATCAGCAATGCCGACGCTCACTTTGCCAAACTTATTTAAGAGAGAGGTAATTTAACAAGCTGTGTGAAAAGTGATAAGTCACAGTCGAACGCGCAGTCATCCATCAAAATGTGTATGCATTATCAGCAATTGTAGGTGATTTTCTGAATTTATTGAGCTAACCGGTAGCTTATAAAGAAAAATAAAATTGATTGTATTCAAAAATGTTAAGGTGTTAGGCGGACATTTATCTAAACATATGGTATGTATGAGAGATTACATTTTAAGTAGCAAATAATTTAAATTTCTAAGTCTTTACACAGCCACTGCTTAAAGGCTTCTATGCCTAGCACTACCCAGAAGTTATGCACTAACATTAGCAAATATGAAATGCCCAGCTTCATGGCTGATAAGCAGAGAATATGCTGCAAAGTAGCACGCCAAGTGAAGCCCTGCTCGCTGACCTATATACCATAAAATGGGATAACCACAATCTGTGGTTCTATTAATAAAATATAGTATTTAAAATTCAATTAAGAAAAAATGAATTAAAGATTATTTTATATGATTTGCTGGTGTGTGCATAAATTTAAAAAAAGCATTAACGATTTCGAAACGCCGATCCAATGGACTTTGCGCTGCAGCTATGCAAATCCATGCAGGAATGTTTGCGATTTACTTATAATTACATATATACACTATATATGCACCTAACAGGCGAACATACACACACATACATTCACAAAAGCCCGCTTGCTTTATTTGGCAAACAATGCAATCACATCAATTACAAATTATTTTTATGAGTTATTTATTGGGCAAAAAAGCAGCTGGGTGGCTTTTAGTGACATTCCAGCGCCAGCAAGTCACTGCGACAAAAATAAAATAATTTTAAGCACGAAAAAGGGTTAGCTTCGGTTGTACGGAAGCTACATTACCCTTCACAAGTACAAAAGATCCCTTACAAAAAGTGATTTTGGTCGTTCAATTTGTATGACAGCTATATAATGTAGTAGTCAGATCTGAACAATTTGTTCGGCTATTGTACCGTTACTTGAAGCAATAATGCAAACCCAATTTCGTGAAGATATATCGTCAAACAAAAACGTTTTCCATACAAGCACTTAATTTTGATTGGTCAATTTGTATGGCAGCTATATGCTATAGTGATCCGATCTCAACAATTTGTGCGTATATCATACCGTTCTTTAGAGCAAAAACGTATACCAAATTTCGTAAAGATACTTTGCCAAACGAAAAAGTTTTACATACAAGCACCTAATTTTGATTGGCCAGTTTATATGACAGCTCTACGATATAGTGGTCCGATCTGAACAATTTCTTCCACGACTGTAGCATTGCTTATAGGAATAAGGCTTGCCGAATCTGTTGAAAATATCTCGTCAAATACGAAACTTTTCCGTACACTTATTTGATTTTGATCGCTCAGTTCGCATGGCAGCTATATGCTATAGTTGCTCTATATCGGTGATTCCGATAAATGAGCAGTTTCTTGGGCAGAAAAGAATGTATGCAAAATTTCAGAGCAATATCTCGAAAGCTGAGAGGCTAGATCACCCATATACCTATTCAGGGTATAAGAAGGTTAATGAATGAATGGTCCTTTGTGTATATAATGCGGAAAACGGGATTAGTCTACTTATGCCTGAAGTTGCATACAAGGCAATCGCGCACTATTTACGACAAGAAAAGCACATGAAAATGGAAGAACTTCTAACGCTAATCTTGCGGTGGTTCTTCGCTTTTTACAGTGTTTTTTTGATTGGCAGCTAACTAAAATCAAAATTCAATATTAATAAGTAAATGATTATGTACAGATACAGCTGTAGCAAAGAACATAAAGTGGGCTGACATTTACTTGAAATTCGGCTATAAGTTGAGTTCCTTCTAAAAATGAACTGCTCTCAGCCAGTAGCGGATTCAGAATTGCTTACTGGAGGGGCTTTCTTTCCAACTTACAGCAGTTCTAATATTATTGTTACTGCCTAAATTCCTCTGATTCTGCATAAAAACCACCGACTTTGGGGGTGAAAAACAAAACGAGCTGCCCTCAGGCTGTAGTGGATCCAGAATTTATTACTGGAGAGGATTTCCTTCCAACGTACAGTAGTTCTAATATTGTTGTTACGGCGTAAATTCCTCTGATTTTTAACAGAAAACACCGATTTTGAGGTGGAGGGTTTTGACACCCGTAGATCCGCCACTGCTCTCAGCTTTTATACATTGCTTTTATGGTTATAATGCATAACACAATACCTGTAATAATTATACATTAAATAGCGACATAAGACACTTGTTCTTATCTAAGTTCTGTACAGCTTACCTCTCCAGAACCACTCACAACCGCGCTCCCATTTCGCTGGAGTGTGCAAGTTACGGCACCTACAACGCTCAGTCTGGCGATTATATATATATTAATAGCTGCTCATTATAAATTTACTGTTATACGCGTATAGACAACGTTCTTATCGAAAGACAATGCCGCTAGTCAACGTCTATCAATACAAACATAAGTACAATTAACTGAATAATCCAATTAACTGCGCGACTGCCAATAGAAAAACATTGATCCAATTGAGTGCAACAAAATATTATAAAAATAGTTACTTAAAACTTAGACGTACACTAATAACACATTAAATTATTTCCTTACAGATTGCTCAGCATTAGCTTTAGTCACAAGCAGTCCGACAACAGTTCGGCCCACGATAACTCCTCGAACTTCTCTTAGCGACACTTTCACCGAAAGTCGCGTTGCAACTATACGAAAATGCCACCGCAAACAACTTATTGGAAAGTGTTGACGCGCCGAAAAGTTTTGCCCAATGAGGGCACGGAGTCTGATACGAAGCTGAATCGTGTGCTCGGCTTATTCGATCTGACCGCGCTGGGCGTTGGTTCAACCTTGGGCGCAGGCGTTTATGTGTTAGCTGGGCAAATAGCACGCGATCAGGCGGGACCCTCTGTGATGCTGTCGTTTGCAATCGCCGCACTGGCTTCCTTACTAGCAGGTAATGTGGATGATAGGCGTGTGCATCTAAAACAATTTGTTTTTAATTTGGTTGTTTTTACTATAACACAGGCATTTGTTATGCGGAGTTTGGCGCGCGTGTGCCCAAAGCCGGTTCGGCTTATGTCTACAGCTATGTTTGTATCGGTGAGTTTGCGGCCTTTGTCATCGGCTGGAATCTGATGTTGGAGTATATTATCGGCACGGCCAGTGTTTGTCGTGGCATCAGTCTCTATTTGGACACGTTAATCAACGATACGCTCAAGCACACCTTCGCCGAGATAGCGCCAATTAACGTTAGTTTCCTCGGCAGCTACTTCGATTTCTTTGCATGCGGTCTAGTCATTGTTTTTGGTGGTATGTATGATAAAATGAAAGTGGAAAAAAAAGAAAAAAAGGCGCCACAATTTGAGCTTGACTTTCAACGCACTTTTTTTTCTCATTTTTTACAGTTGCTTTGGCCTTTGGCGTGGAGACTTCAGCGCTGGCTAATAACTTCTGCACGAGCCTCAACATCTTCATACTATTGTTTGTGATAATTTTTGGTGCTATCAAAGGTTAGCTGCTTATAATATTCCATGCTAAACTCACTTACCTCTGCTTTCCCTATTTTTAGCGAATTTCGCCAACTGGTCTATCGATCCGCAAGCCATCAACGCCACCACCACCGCAACGGACAACATCGGCGCCGGCGGTTTCTTTCCGTTTGGCTTCGCAGGCACACTAAAAGGCGCCGCCACGTGCTTTTTTGGTTTTGTTGGCTTCGACTGCATCGCTACTACCGGCGAAGAGGTGCGCAATCCGCGCCGCAACATACCACGTTCCATCCTGCTATCGCTGTTGATCATATTCCTTTGCTATTTCGGCGTCTCAACAGTGCTGACACTGATGGTGCCCTACTACGAGCAAGACCCGAATGCGCCACTGCCATTTGCTTTCAAACAAGTCGGCTGGACGTTCGCCATGTGGATCGTGGCGATCGGTGGACTGATCGGTTTGTTAGCCAGTTTATTTGGCGCCTTGTTTCCATTGCCGCGCGTCATGTACTCCATGGCCGATGATGGTTTACTATTTCGGTTTTTGGGCAAGATCAGTCCGCGCTTTCGCGTGCCGGTTAATGGTTCGATCTGCGCCGCCATATTCACAGGTACGTACTGTCAACTCCAAAGTTTAATTTATATTTTAATGATTTTATAATTATTTATTTATCTTACTTTAGCGCTCATGGCGGGTTTGTTCGATCTGCAGCAGCTGGTTAGTCTCCTGTCAATCGGCACTTTACTGGCCTACAGCGTGGTGGCCATTTCAATTACCATACTCAGGTATACATATATCATATAACGGGGTTTTTTAATAGGGACGCTACAAAAGTAGACCGATAGGGACAGCAAGCGACGCCATATTTTTTCTCTCTCACTTTTAACATTTCTCTTTAGTAAAGTTCGAAGTTATTAAAATTTACAATCAATTGAGGAAGACCCAAATCAGTCTCTCACACGTCGTTTTCAAGCATTGGCCAACCCTGTAACGTCGTTGAGGCGAATTTCGGAAAAGATCTTGGCCTACATCCTTACAAGATCAAATTTACGCAAGCACTGAAGCCGCTTGCCGATGAAAGGCAAGCATTTTGAGACGACATAGCGGATCCAAGCAGCATGCATCTCGGCACTCAAGGCTATTCCGGAGAATGAAACGTGCCCGTCATGACCATGCAAAAGAAATAGAGTTCCATATTTTATTTAAAAAAACTTTTGTAGCGCTCTTGTTGAAATACCCTTTACAATCAATCAGCATATTACTCTGTTTACTCACGCCACTGCTTCACATTTGACAGGTACATGGAGTCTGCTGATTCTGCGGATTGTGAAAGCGGTAATCAACCATTAACCGAAAACTCCATGCTCACATCCTCGGGTACACGAGTCACCGCTAAAGCTGTATTACTACAATTGTTCAACATCAAGCATCTGAGCACACCAAACTCGCTTTCGACGCGTATCGTTGGCACCTTAATAACAGTATTTTGTAAGCTTTTTATGTTGTCTGAAGTTTTACCTTTAACTCGCTGCTCTGTTTAGGTCTTCTCTCACTATTCATCGGTCTGATATTCAAAGAAGCTTATGATGCGCTGCTCGAAAACCAACTGTGGGTGCTTGTTCTATTGCCCATTTTAGTGTTATTTGCTATACTGACGCTGGTCATGATTTGCGTGCAACCCCGTGAGCCAGTCATAAAAACATTCCGCGTTCCCATAGTGCCGCTTTTACCAGCCATTAGCGTGTTTATTAACATCTACCTCATGTTGCAGCTGGATGTGATGACTTGGATCCGTTTCGGTATATGGATGTTGATTGGTGAGTATGCATATAACGCTAGATTGCATGCTTTATTTACACAAAATACTAACTCCAATTGGCATCATCCATTTTTGGAACTCGGAAAGTTACACGTACCATATAAGCATGTTCCTTAGCGCTTAATTATTTAGTTGTACTAACAATGGTATTGTTTTACTATTTACTCCCTAACTTCCTATACACCACAACACCCAAAATGCATTGCAGGCATACCAATATTCATTGCTTGTTGGTGCATGTATGACATTGGTGATGTCACCAAGCGGAATCCCGAGCGCGTGGCATTTGAGCGCGCCTTGAAAGAGAGTACGCGCAACGCAAAACCGTCAGCCAATGGGCATTTAAACAAGCATATGAAAACAAATGGTGTGCTAAAGAAGTCGAAGAGCGCCAATGGCGTGTCGAACAACAACACTTTAAGCGCACAAAATGAACACACGGTGAAGAGTCTAGACGAAATTATGAATATGAATGAGGTCAGCGACGACTTGATCGAGATGCGACATAATGGCAAAGTTTTCTACATTGAAGACAATCGCAGTCACTCGTCGAAAAATTCACTGGATAAGTCAGATGGCGAGAAAGATGGCACGCGTGAGGATGAAAAGTCTGTGATAGCAATGCTGGACGATGTGTTGCAAGCGGCGGATGTCGGCACTACAATAACATCCAATATGCCGGACTATCGCAAATTTAGCGTGGATTCCGAAATGCTGCCGAGCGTGATCGAAATGAACACGATAGCGACAGTGCACACCAGCAGCAACTCATCGGACGATTTGGAAGCGGTGCCCGAGGTGGAAAGCGGCAAGGGCTCCAGCTGCAGCAGCCTTAGCAGTGGTACTGAGCGTTTCACCGCCACGCAAGCAGCTGCCAAGCAATTAGTTGATGACATACTCAACAGCGCTGAGCTTACGGAAGCTTTGACACGCCAAAAATCACTAAACGAAGCGGTGAATCTGCAGTTTTCGAATGGTGAAATAGATAATAATGAAACAAATCTCCAAAACACTAATATTTCAACTGATAGCGGTGTGGGTAAGCCAAACCGCACGGAAGAGAATGATAGCAGTGAATTTAAGTCAAAAAGCACGGAAGAGAATGTGTCACTCGCACGCAAGAACTCCAAATCATCGTTACTCTCCATTGATGATCCCATACATTCCGAAAACTTTAAGAATAAGCTAAGTAAAATTCTAATGCTCCCACCGGTACAAGTAACGCCGCACAAAACTCCGCAAAAGGAGCAAACACAAGCAGATAAACCGGCCAGGGCAAACTCCTCACCGCGACCGCAGCTCAAACATTCCAAAAGTGAAACGGACCTACGCCAACTTGTATTGCAAGCAATTGTAAATACAGGATTAGCCGAATCAAACGACGAAACCGCACCGTCCGATGCAAATTTTAACGGTATACCGAAACCACCGAAATTTGATCCAATACTCTACAAAACAATCAATAACCTGCGTTCCAACAAAGAACGACCCAGTTTACAGCGACTAATGGAAGCCAACGAAACGCCACAGGCGCCTACACAAACAGCCGAACCAATGGAAGAGGCGGCACTGCCATTTAAACAAAAGCTAGAAGCCGTGCTGAAACGCGGGCCATCGCATCGCCTGCAACAGCGTCCCGAGGCAGTGCCAATACGTCGACCCAAGTCCGTCGAGCCAATAACAGTGCAAGAAGTAGCCGAGGAGCAATCAATGCTTAGGCCCAAATCAACTGGCACTGCGGCTGGTAGCATTGCACGTTCGGAAAACAATCTCGCGACCAAAATTAACGCCGACGACGCCGCGAATGTGATAACGAACGCACGCAGCTTACTGAAACACGTACCAAACGGCACCGTCGAGCTGTATGGATAGCAGACAATCGTTGCACGCCAAACTTTATAACGGATATTTACATGCATACATATTGTAGATGTGTATGTGTGTGCCTAAACCCTACTTAGCAGGGCATACTATATGTATTAGCGTATTCAAACCTATATACTGCATTTTAGTATTGTAGTTGTTAAAGATATTTATTGTTGGAATTTATTAAACAAATATTTAGTCACAAATACTTAAAAAGCTCAAGTAACTGGCTCAAAGCCTTAGTGTAAGCTCGTTGTTGTAGGCGTAGACACTCGTTAGCTTAAATACTATTTTATTCTATAGGTGTAATACATAACTGTATTTGTATTGTTATTGTTGATAAGTACACAAACACTTATATATTAAGCTAAGCCATATAAGCGCAGCTTTGAAAAGCTCACAACGTGCACAAAAAAGCTTATTGGAGATTTCGTTTTATATACGTATTTTTATACCCTGCACAGAATATATTAAATTTGCCACCCAGCAGGTAACCTCGGGACCATATAAAATGTATATATTGGATATATAGTCGGAAAAGTCTTTTCGTAATTAGTCAATATATCTCGTTGCAGTCGTATATCTCCAGTGCTATCAATCACATTGTGTCATACCATATAGTGTTGGAAAGCTGAGATTTTAAGCTTCATTTCAACAGAAAAAATTGAATTCGAGGAAGTTGAAAAATAGTTACAACTGTTCAAAAAAGAGTAACAATAATGAAGAAATTCGCAACATTTTGAAATTTTTGTATAAAAAAGGGAAAGATGCCACGCTAGCCACCAATGAAATTTGTGAAGTTTACGGACACACAGCATCATCAGTTCGTGTAGCGCAATAAGGGTTCGTTCGATTCCTTTCTGGAAATTTCGATGTGAAGTTTGAGTGGAAATACGAAAAGACTTTTTCGACTACCCAATATTATCAGGAAATTTTGTACAGAATATTATCTGAGGCAGCGCGAAGCTATCCGATTAAATTTTTTTTGATCGGTCTACTATAGATTATAGCTGTCATACAAACTGAACGATGAAAATGCAATTCTTGTATGGAAAACTTTTTTAATTTACGAGATATGTCAATGAAATTTGGCACAGATTATTATTTTAGGCAAAGATAGACTAATCGATGATTTTTTTTTAGATCGGACACCTAAAGCATATAGCTGTCATACACATTGAATAATCAAATTTTTTTCCTTGTAAAACTTTTTTAATTTACGAGATATGTCAAAGAAATTTGACATAGATTATTATTCAAGACAGCAGTACAAGCGACCAAGAAATTGTTTAGATCGGATCACTGTAGCATATAGCTGCCATGCAAACTGAACGTTCAAAATGCAGTCGTTACATGGAAAAATTTTTTACTTCAATATATGTATATGTTCTCCAAATTTTATACAGATTATTATTATTAACTGTACAATTTTCAAAGGAATTGTTCAGATCGGACCACTTTTGCACATAGCTGCCATACCAACTGACCAATCAAAATCATGTACTTGCATAGACAACTTTTATATTTGTGAAGGGTATGCCTTCTTCGGTCCAAGCTAACGATTTTTCTTGTTTTATTATTATTATCATTTTTTTAATTATTCTTAATTTTCTAACTATAATTAATTTTTCTTTTTGCTACATTTGCATATGTGTGGGTTAGTCCTTACTTAGCCTAAGCTAATAACTAATCAGTCGTAATGTAACTACCTTTATCTATACCGATTGCATGCCAGAACCAAACCTAATCAACTAATTTCTTTGCTGTATGATAACAATTATTCAAAGATTTCTAAAACATTCTTCCACTATTAATCCATATCAATAACGAATCTTATAAGAAACAAGCGATTAATGCAACTAACACAACATAACTATCTTCACCATATCTATACGTATCCGTATATACATATATGTTTGTACACATTCTTCTAACCACTCCACAGGCTTGTCAATATACTTTTTCTATGGACTACCAAATAGTTTAAGACAGTTAAAGAGGCAGCGTAACGGTTGGCAAAAATTGAAATACAGTAACTCGTTCTAATCATAAGTACACCACCATCTAACAGTATCTCTGTATAACAATGCACGGGTACATCTGTACATAAATATGTATATATACTGCATATATAACTGTTGTGTATAGCAAATATATATAATTATATGTATTTTTTTAATAAAACTTTAATAAATAGTTAATGAAATGGTTACAATTAGTAATTAAGGAAGTGTAAAATAGTACATAAAAAGTGAGCTCCTAATATATTATGTAACTTGTTAGTAAATCATAATAATTGTATGCGCAGGGCCACACACCAAAGACCACAGATAATTCCGATTATACGAGAACAAACCTATATTTTTATCATAAATGTAAATTCAAAGCATTGAATGGCACTATACAAAAATAAATTTTATTAATTATATCAAAATAAAAATGTATTTTAACTCATTGAAATTTCCGAAAATAAACGACTAAGGAATATGTCAGGTTAGGTTAGATCAAATCCGCCAATCTTAAAAGGGATCTCACTTGATCAGCTTAAAACGCCGATCAATTGTGGTACCTAGAACTTATATAAAATTTATCACAAAGGATCTCAAAGCGCCTTGAGCTGATCACAAATTTGTTGAGGCGGTCAATGTCTGCTTTTGCTAAGCCTCCTGCCGAGTTGTTTCAAGATCGGTCCTGCAAAAGTTGGAACAGAAGAAGGTGCTTGGATTTTCTCACCGCACCTCTGTGCCTCACCTTCTCCCGTATAACTTTGACAGTTTTCGTCCGACTGGATTTGTAGTCTTACAATGCCTATTGGACAGTAAAAACTCCTACAATTGCGGCAAGATGAACTTTACTATGGGTAAGTAGTTCAGTAGATCTCCTACGTTCTAGTTACTCTAGGCCAGGAGCATCTCGCAGTCGCACAGGAGCTGGTTCTTTAATATCGGGAACTCAGCATGCCTACGGCAAATGTGGGTTTGATAGACACTGCTCTGCACTCCGTTGTGTTGTGGCTGAAGGGAGTCCTCTTGCGAAGTGAATATGCGGTGAGACATTTCTCGGAAAGCGATGAGGTCTCTCAACAAAAGTTTTGCTTTAGCTTTGCGAAACCATAGTTACGCCAATACAGCTCTATGGTGTATTTGTCTAGTGAAGAGCGCCTTTCTTTGGTATCAGTGGTTCATGTACAACACCAACGAGAACACTTAATGCCATTCTTCATGTATCACACATGTACATTACCTACAGATGCACTGCTGCGAAGTTTGCTACTAAACTCCGTGGAACGGAGCACATGACGTGCCCCAGAGAGGGACATTTCGAAATCCGCTACCTACACCTGGCGGCATCTTCTCCGTGCACATACCTCGGAGAGATATATGGGTGTGACGAGATCGCTAGAGAATAGGCCCAATAAAGTTTTTCGCATATGCATGTAAGCTCAAGTAGAAGTTTGGAGTCTTCTGTCAGAAGCTTTCAATAAATCTTTATTTTAGACTGTCAGACCACTGTAGAGTCTCTCAAGCAGAAGGGACAGCCATCAACATCAGATGTACTCCTCCGAAAGCCGGCTTCTTTTACGGAGATATGCATTCACTCCGGTAGTAGAGCTGCTATGTAAGCCTTGAGCTTGCTTATGGGAGCTCAAAGCCAGTTAAGAAGTGCTTGACTTGACAGTCCTAAGACGAATAAGAATCCGGGTACATTTCGGTTATGTATGTTGACTGTCGAGGGAGCGGCCAAAGCTGATGTTATCTCTTCAGGCAGGTAGGTAGAGTGAGACGACACACCATACCTTCAGGAGGCTCATTGCGAAAAAACGAAGCTCATTAACTTATGAAAAAATGCATCAGCTAAATGACGCTGTGAAAGAGTAAAATAAATCCGTGTATCCGCATCGCTTGGAAAAAGTTCTTGTAGCATCTAAAATCTATTTATTAATCAATCATATTTATATACATATGTATTTAGAACTAAACTAATTTAATTTAAAAACACGATATACAGGAGTTTAAGGCTCATTCTACTAAAAATTCTAAATATATATTAATACAATAAATTTGAACAAAATGGCTTCTGAAGGCTTTGCATCCACATTCGATTCGATTATTGCAACGCGCTCTGCGGTGGGGTGAGCGGTGTCCAAGTGCCGCTTTGCGTATTTTGGCTGGCTGTGGCAGCAGCCACTTCGGCTGCAGTCCCAACCGACGCGCCATGCTCGTGGCTAGGCGCGACTACACTGTCCAGCGTTTCCAATTTCACGGCGACGGAGGGCGAATGTTCCTTCAAATTGCTGCATTCCAAGGTTAGTACTGAGCTACCAGCGCCAGCGCCGTCCGGCTGCTGTGGCGGCTTGTATAAGGCGGCTTGCGGGTCTTCGTAAGATTTAGGAACTTCGACGGGCTCTAGCGGGTGCGTGGTGTAGCTGCTGGTGCATAAGATAAATTGGTGGAGGACAAGGATTTAGGGTTATGCGCGGGTGGGGAGAAGGATATCAATAAAAACTACATTCAATGAAATTAGTTCAAAATCGAGATAGCTGTTGTTTGGTTTTTTTATTTCGAATTTTTCAGTTGGAAGTACTAAACGCGATAGTAACAGTTAGAGGTCTGTTCTTGAAATCACATGAACTTCTCCAAATGTACGAATTTGGGTAACAGCGCGGTACTTTCCAACGCGTAAAATTCAAAATTTTTGAATTCAAATGAGCTTTTGTCTGTAAAAAACTTACCCCAAGTCCGAGACTAAAGGTATATACTCCGGCTGGTAGCCATAGGCCGCATTCTGATACAAGCCATACTCAGCGCCGCCGCCATTATGCCACGAGCTGCCGGCATAACTCAAAGCCGTTGGTGCGTTCAACACATTCGTATACAACTGATGCGGTGGGGATGTGGGCGTGGGATGATAGACCTGATGTGTGGGCGCCGCCGCGTATGACTGTGTAGGTGCGGCAGAGCTTTGATACATATCCGCTGCATGAGCCGCAGCCGCCGCCGTTTGTGCAACATTGTACTGATGAGTAGGATGCGATGTCAGGTGGTGTATGGTATAACCAGGCGAAGGACTGGTGTAGTTTGGTGAAGCACCATTGGTGGGAGATGGTGAATTATGTGCAGCTGTAGGGTTGAGAAAAGGAAACATCAACTGTTAGATACATTTACCTTACACGTAAGCATTACGTTACTACTCACACATCGAGCGCACAACATTGCCGCTGCCGTTGCTGCTGTTTTGGCTGACATTTACCGGCACCGCTGCGGGTGGCACAGCTGGCACTGCCGCCGGCGTACTCCAATAGCCAGCGTTGCCTTGCCAACTGCCGGCATATGAAAACATCGAAGAGCTCGGTTCCACCGGCATAAAACTGGATTGCGTATAGGAACTGGTGAAACCGGCGAAAGAGCCAACCGCACTTGCCGAGCTGCTGGACAAACCCACATTACTGGCGCCTGCACTCATATTGCTGGTGTGTGTGGACTGCATGCTGGTGGGTGTGTGCGGCGCCGATGGTGGCTGCTGCGGCGGTGAAGCGCTGCCAGCGCTACCATTAATCACGCCGACTGGACCCGGCGAGCTCGCGCCCGGTGTGCTCGACGGAAGACGCGGTCGGGTGTACGGTGAAGCGCGTGCGCTATGTGTAGCCATGCTGCGATTGTTGAGCGCGCGTCCATAGCGGTCGCAACTCATGCCCAAAGGCGAGTTCGTCACCGCCAAACTGGGTGGCGGTGGTGGTGGTGCCTGCGCAACGCTGGTGTAATGTGTTGGCGGCGGTATTAGCCAGCCGTATGGTGCCTCATGTGAATATAATGTGTCGGGACGCTCCTTTGTGCAAGAGCGTGTGTTTTTGTTAGAAATGTAACGGTTTATGTTGGAAGAAACGGCTTACCTTAGCATCCAAGAACGCCTTTGCAAAGGGATTGTATTTGATTTTCAAGGAAGTGACCTCTTCATTTTGATATGCGGTTACGGCTATGAACTGTGTCTCCGGGAATGCATATGTGACGACGTGACGCTGTTCGGAGCCCACGCGCACCAAATGCACACGCGGCTCATACTTGTGTAACGAATTCAGCATGATCTGTCCATTACCATTGGTTTTGTTGGTTAATTTCACCTTGGCAAACGAAATGGGCTCCTTCATCCAGTGCGCACCGAAATTAGGTGACTCGGGATGCACATAGATGGGGTTTGCGGGTGGCACCTCTGCCTTGCCGCCAGGTACCTGCAAAAAATCCGCATGACACTGCGTTAATCATAATTTTAACTTAGGTTAGGTCGCCGTAAGCTGTACTCACCCACTCGCCGTTGACATACTTCCAGCGATGTGTGTCCACCTGCACGAACTCCAGCAAAACGGTATACATGGCGGCTGGATCGAGGCCGGAAGTGCTAATCTTGACCACCGGAAACATGCGCCTGAAAACGTGTGTATATTTTTGTGAATACAATGCAAATTCATTTCGTCAACACCCCCATCCCCTCCCCTCCTCAAACTGCTGCTACTCAAACAGAAATTTTCCAGCTGGTTAATTTGCAGTTCAGCCCTACGCGTTTCATTTATTAATTAAACTAGATTTATTTTTAAAATGTCTATTTGTAAAAGTACGAAGTAAAATATCGCACCTCGTGCAAACGTTAACTATTAATTAGGAGCATCGTAAAACTTATTTTTCATATCCAAACAAATAAATAGAAAACCCCATTCAAACTATATTGAAACTATATTATAGAACTCATTGCCAATTAACGCGAGGCAACCGCTGTAAGCACACTATATACTAAGTATATACAACAACAAAAGCGCTTTAAACACTTACTCCTCGAACACATCAGTTTCACAGCGTATCATGCTGCCTAAACTATGATGGTTACACCAGCGTCCCTACCAACTTACCTGCCATTCTTCGTTACGATCATTTCGTTGGTGAGATTCTGAAAGCGCAGCCACAATTCGCGGTCATCGAGACTGACATGCAGATTGCGCTCCATGCCCGGGCTGCGGTTCGCCGCCAGCGTGCCACCAAGTTGGTTCATGCTGGCGCTCATGCCGCCGGCGTTGCCAGCATTGATGCCATTGCCGCCGCTACTGTTGGCCGCCATATTGTGGTGTGCATGATGTGGCGAGTGCGCCCCCGTATGACCGCCGTTAGTGTTGTTTGTGCCATTGTGTAGCGCGTTGTCGGCACTAACGCTCGCCATGTTGTTGATGTTGTTATTGCTATTACTATGATTCCCAGTACCATTCATGCCGGAGGGATCGGCAGCAGACAGAATATGAGAGGTGGTCATCGTTGCTGAAAAAAATATATATATTTATTGCTTGAGACTTAAGCTTCGTGCAAGTGAAAAACCAGTTTCCGTTAACAAGTATTATATGCCTCTTTTAGACCTTTCGAGTCGCTCTTAAATATAAATTCTTTTGAAAGCAATTCTTACAGCTAATAATCAACATCTCAATTATTCTTAAAGCGGAATGTTTCAAAACATTTGACGGGACGGATATCAGATCAGAGAGGGACACTTTTCACATGGACGAGATTTCGGGTGGGACTGCTCAGTGTTTAAGCCGAAACTCAGCTGTCTAGTAATTACTCGGACTCAAAGTGCTTTGAATGGCCAAGAAACAAAGAAGACACTTTGTCAGCACCAGAAGTACAAATTTTATTAGATACATAAAAGGAATTTATAAGAAAAAAGGTGAGGGAGTCACCGCTGTGACAAGTTGGACACACAGCAACTTGTTTACCGCTACAGGTTTGAATGGATCGAAATTGTTAAAGCATAAAAGAGCGTTGTGACAGCATCAATTGGTGATAAAACTTTTCTAATTATTTTTATTGAAGCTACAACTGATTGATTCCAACATAACTTTTGATGCCAATGGCACTCAAATCGATGCAAGCACACCGTTTCATTTACACACACACACATGCAGCGGCACTGCAAAGCTGCTGAGTAAACGCTGACACCGGTATTCATATAAAATTTTGATGGTATATGGTGTATGGCTGCACTTGCATGAATCCGAAAACGTTTGTCGGCTTTTCAATTTTATTGCATGCACCGGCAGCGGCCCTGCAAAGGCCGATTGCCAAGAGAAGATGAACTTCGAAAGCCGGCGGCGCGCAGTTGTTGTTGCTATGCGCGTCGAATAACCACTAAGATGGCACGTTATAAAAGGAGCACTTATGTGCACAAAACAAAAAAGCCAAAACAAAAACCAGAGCCACTTCCCACAACACAATCAATCACCGACACTTATAAGCATTTGCGCCGGCCATTTATGATGGCTATGTGTTGTGTTGTTGCTGGCATTTCATTAATGTAATTTCTTTTTTTATTTAAACCTCACTTTTACTGCTTTTTGCGCTGCGCTACCAAAGTCACGGCTGTCGTCTGCAGTTTGTTGTTGCTTTGAAGGGGTTCCTAGCTAACCGAACGGCTGCTCTGCATACCGTAGTGATGTCTAAATCTTTTGCAGCATTCTTACGAACGCACACACACACACAGCTTGTGGGCATCTTCCGCACAGACAAGCAATGACGAACTGCCGTAAATGTCATAAATTAACAAAATGTATTAATAGTTTTGTTTATTTTTATGAGCGTCGAAATTGGTGCTTTGCCGACATTTTATTGTTGCTTCTGTTATTGTTTTTGCAGTTGTTGGTGTTATTATTGCTGCCGCTGGACACGCCGTTGTGCTGCCTGATTTTATCACGCTGGTGGATTTGTGGATGCTTTGTAGATATGCATGTACGAGGGTAGCCTTTTAGGTTACGGGATTAAGGAGTAAAAATAAATATTGATATTAATATTAATTATGATATTATAAAAGGCAACCCACGTACATATTATTAATGTTAATACTAATATAATTTCAAATATTCTCCACTAACAAATCAATTTGAGAGTTCCTAGCCTGATACCTATATAATTGGCAATGGATGAAACATGGCTCCATCATTTCACCCCGAAGTCCAACCGGCAGACAGCTGAGAGGACTGTAGACAATGAAATGAAGGAAGCATGGAAAGAATCAACAATTGGCTGGTAAGTTAATGAATTTTCTATTTTTGGATGTGCATGGTATAATAATTTATTAACTACCTTGAAAAAGGAAATATAATCAACAGCGATTATTACATAGCGTTGTTGGACCGGACCGGAAATTGGTTGGAATTGGTTCCGCATCAACCGTATTCTTCAGATCCGACACCTTGCGACTATTGCCTGTTCTCAGATCTCAAAAGAATGCTCGCTGCAAAGAAATTTTCTTCGTATGGAGAGGAAAAAGAAAGTGTTGTTTCACCAAGACAAAGCACGCTGTCACAAGTCATTGAAAACGATGACCAAAATCGATGAATTGGACTTCCAATTGCTTTCACATCCACCGTTTTCTCCAAATATGACACCTAGCGACTATTTCCTGTCCTCAGATCTCAAAAGAATGATGGTGATTGTCGAGACCATTATTTTTTTTAAGTAAAGAACAAATCGTGCTACAAAAGTGTTATCGAAAAGAAAAAAGGTCGCTATAAACAGCGTATCACCCTTGAAAGGAACTACGTTGAATAAAGAAATTATAGCCGGAGACTTTTCAGTTGAACTGTGCTGTTAATCTACGTAGAAAGTTGTAAAAAATAATAACGCGAAGATAATCGCACTTTAAACCCATTTTTCGCCGAGATGAATACTTTTTGGTTGAGATGAATATTTTGAGTTAAAGAATACGAACTTTACTCCAAATCTACATTACATTTTTGGCAGAGATGAATATTTTAAGTTACTGTAAACAACACAAATAGCACTCTTAAAAAGTGCTGAGTAAAAATACAAACTTTAGGCTAAAGCTGTGAGTTGTCAGATTTGGACGATGTGAATATTTTAAGTTACTGTAAACAACACAAATAGCGCTCTTAAAAAGTGCTGAGTATGTGTAACATCAAAAATACAAACTTCAGGCTAAAGCTGTGAGTTGCCAAATTGCATTAATTCCATTTTTTTGCCGAAATGAATATTTTAAGTTACTGTAAACAAAAAAAAGTGTTCGTAAAAAGCGCTGAGTATGTATAACATCAAAAGTACAAACTTTACTCTGAAGTGGTGAGTTGCCACATTGCATTAATACAATTTTTCGGCCGATATGAATATTTTAACTTACTGTAAACCACATAAATAGCGATCGTAAGAACGTGCTGCGTATGTATAACACCAAAAAGACAAACTTTACTCCAACGTGAGTTGCCGATTCACGAAATATAAAAGGCAACCTACGTACATATAATAGTCACCCTGCACTCTTGCAGCAACACTTTTTTATTGCATTTTATGGCACTCTTTCTGTTTTTAGTTCGCTATTTTATATTTTTATCTCTATCGATGTTGATTGAATTGTTTTTAACATTTTTTTTTTTGGGTTGTGGCATATGATAGCAGTGTTTACAGCGCGCAGAGGCACTTTGTAGAAGTCATGCTTACTTAGTTTAGCTATTTCCGCACGACAGACATGTGGCAACAAGCACTTTAGCTACTAATACATATGAGTATACATTTTACGCGTCTGTGTATGTAGTTCCCGGTAACCGGGCAGGGCGCTGTCACAAATCGTGCGTTTCAATTTAATGCCGTAACTAGTTTCAACTTGAGCAACCGAGTTTGAGACAGTTGGGCTTGGTTCAAGCCAAATTCAATAAGTGTTAGAAAAAACCGCTTGATTGGTGTTAGAGACAAGCGAACAAAAGACTTAAGCGACGAACTTGTCACACTTGTGAATGCATTTAATTGATGTTTGATGCATTGGATGTGTGGCAATTCAATGGCTTTCACTTAATCAAGTCTAGCACGATTTATTGTGGACTCAATTTGTAATAAATAGTAAAATAATGAAAATAATGTCAAAGTTGACAAAAGTTTCAAAAATGGCTGCCAAAAGCCCAGAGAAGCACAAGGCAGGACTAGAGATGTATTGTCAGCAATTTGCTGAGGATGTAGCATTGCCTTATTCACGGTATTAAGGATCGCTGGAGCTATATTTTTTAATTTAGTAATGTTTTTTTTTCTTACTGACATTTCTCACTGCTAACAAGCAAGGCTTAGCACTCCTTGCCAAGTCGCTTTCAAATAATATTTTGAATAAAAAAGTGCCAACGCGCTTTTCTTGTTTTTTTTTTGTTTTTGTTTTTTTTTTGTTTTTTTTTTTGCTTTTTTTGTTGTAGCTATTGCATTACTTTACACATTATAAGCACAAACGAATTGTCTATTTACCAAGCCTACACACCTATACATATGCAACGCATATACACGCATAACCGAGCCTGGCAACAAGGCAAATATAAATGTTTGCTCATACCGTTGGAAATAGGCACAAAACAAAAAGAAGACTAGAGTAAATATGAAACATAAAGTGAATGAAAACAAACAACAATGGTGTGCCGTATGACCGCCATATTGCTGTGGCATCTACCTTCTTCCATAAGCAAATAGAAATGTGTGTGTATGCGAGTGTGCGTATGCGCATCATGATCTCTCAAGTTACTTCTACTATTTACTTAATGAAACTTTTAACATTTTCTTACTCCGTTTTGCCTGTATCACATGCTGCTTTGCCGCCGCGACGCTTCGCCTTAATGGCAGGTAGTGTATGTGCGCTATTCGAAATTCATTTGAACAATTTAAAATTTTAATACAATATTTACACTAAAATCAAGCCAATACAAAAGCCACAAACAGCGTTATTTACTATGGTTCATATATATGTATGTATATATGGTGTATCGGTATATATGTATATTACAAACACATACCTAGTTGGATATAGATGTGTATACACACTATACGTGGCGCACAAAATGGTTGAACGCAACTCGACTTGCTCGCATTATTTGCACACTTAGCTGTCAGACAGTCAAAAGTATGCAAAACAAGCTAATTTGCAGCGATATTCAATGAATTCGTGAATTCAAATGGCTCAATGACTCAGCTTGCACACATTTTAGGATACCTTTTTTTTGTTTTTTCTTTAATTATTTTCAAAAGCTTAATTGCATATGGATATGTGTAGAATATAGGCGTTCGATACAGCAGTTGTTTAATTCAAAGTTGCAGTTATTCTAAATAATGTGGATTTGGCGCATGTTTCTCTCAGCATCAGCCACATACTGTTGTCTACTGGAATAAGGCTGGTGTCGCAGACTAAGTCCGCTCAACGAATATATAAAATTAATAAATATTAATAACATTAAAATGTTTTATTGAATGACTTGAATTCGTGCTGCACGTGTAACTAAAGTTTATTTATGGGCTCTTAATTGATATACCTTGAACAGAGTCTATCGGTTAGTATGTATATAAGCGGACTAGTCTCTAAGTTTATGAGATATCAATCTGAAATTTTGCACACGTACTGCTTTCTCTAAGAAGCTATTTATATGTCGGAATTGTTGATATCGGATCACTAAAGCATATAGCTGTCATACAAACTGAACGATCATAATGAAATCTTTGTATGAAAAACCTTTTTATTTGACCAGGTATCTTCATGAAATTAGTTACAAACTCTAAGCCAAGACATCGCTATATTTTGTGAAGAAATTACTTATATCAGACTACTATAGCATATAGCTGTCATACAAACTGGGCTTTGAAAATTAAGTTCTTGTAAGGAAACCTTTTTATTTGACGGGACATCTTTACGAAATTGAGCACAGATCCCTAGCTAAGGTAACGTCACAATATTCGAAGAAATTGTTCAGATCGGACTACAATAGCATATAGCTGCCACACAAACGGAACGATCGGAATAAAGTATTTGTACGGAAAACTTTTTCATTTGAGAAGATAACCTCAAGAAATTTAGCATAGAGAGTCTTCCAAAGCAACGGTACAATCTTCGAAGAAATTGTTTAGATCAGACTGATATAGCATATAGCTGCCATACAAAATGAACGTTCAAAATCAAGCCTTTGTATGGAAAACATATTTATTTGACGACAAATCTTCACGAAGTTTGGCTTTAATCAAAATTTAAGATAACGGT
Source organism: Bactrocera tryoni (assembly GCF_016617805.1). Classification (NCBI taxonomy): domain Eukaryota; kingdom Metazoa; phylum Arthropoda; class Insecta; order Diptera; family Tephritidae; genus Bactrocera; species Bactrocera tryoni. Next base: position 77,566,568 of record NC_052503.1, read on the forward strand.
ACCACCTCCGAAAAGCTTTTCAGATCGGAACACTATAGCATATAGCTACCACACAAGCTGATCTTCAAAATCACGTTTTTACATTAAAAACTTTTTTATTTGTTAAGGGTGTTTTGTTTTCGGTGCAACCGCAGTTAAACGTTCTTCTTATTAATTATTTAATTCGATTAACACCTTTAAATATATCAAACGAACCGATACTTGCACGATTTCTCAGCGCATATCATTTGAAACAGCGTCAAAGCTAAGATAAAAGATATTTTATAAATATTTGGAAATTTTTAAAGTAAATTTTTTTTCTTTTTTTCGTTTTATTTTTATTTTATTTATTTTTTTTATTTTGTGCTTTATTTTGTTTAACTTTGTTTTTTATTATTTAATTTAAGTTTATTACTTTATTTTATTTTATTTAAAGTATTTCATTTCATTTTGTTTTATTTTTCTGCTTATTTTATTTTATTTTATATTATTTAATTTTATTTTATTTTATTTTATTTAACTTTATTTTATTTAAATTATTTCATTTTATTTTGTTTTACTTTATTTTAATTTAATTTTTTTCTTTTTACTTTTTTAACTTTTTTTTTGCTTTCGTATTTTTGTTTTTTGGTCATCGATCTTAATTCAAAATTATGAATAAACATTTTTATTTTAATTTTATTTTATTATTTTATTTTATTTTATTATGTTTTATTTTATTTCATTATTTTATGTTATTTTATTTTATTTATTTTTTTCATTTTTTTTTCTTTTTTTAATATTTTTTTTTGTTTTTGTATTTTTGTTTTTTTGATTATCGATCTTAATTCAAAATTATGAATAAACATTTTTTTTATTTATTTTATTTTATTTTATTTTATTTTATTTTATTTTATTTTATTTTATTTTATTTTATTTTATTTTATTTTATTTTATTTTATTTTATTTTATTTTATTTTATTTTATTTTATTTTTATTTATTTTATTTTTTTTTATTTATTATTTTATGTTTTTTATTTTTTTTTTTTTTTTATTAATTTTTTTTGTTTTTGTATTTTTTGTTTTTTGATTCTGATCTTAATTCAAAATTATACCGCTTAAGCTTCTGATAGTTATTCAAAATAATGCTTTAATCACATTTGCATATGTCATTTGTTTACATTTATCATTGTTATGATTATCAGCTTATCAGCCGGCTTTGTTATTTCACGTGCTGCGACACCATGTCCATATTGACATTGTTATTTCCGTTGGTATGTGAATTAAATGAAATTGTCAAATTTCACACTTTCATATGCGATTATATCCACCGACGCTACCCCAGCTGCGAGCAACTTCCGCTGCCAAGCTGCTAATCAGCCGCGTTTTGCCACACGCTTGAAATTCCAATTAGCTTCAATGGTCCGAAAATACGCCTGCCCAGAAGTCAGCACGCAACAAGTTTGCCAGCAGCAGCAATGGCGCCCACACACATGGTGCCTTTGTAGCTGCAACACAAACACCTAGCAGAAGCTGTAAAGGTTTGTGTGTGTGTGCGTGATTTCAGCAGGAGTTTCACACCGGCACGCCAAAGTTGTCACCAGTAGCGTTAATTTCAGATAAGACGCGCAATATGTTCATATTTGATCACTTTTATCGAGGCACATTCATTCACGCCAAATTGAGGGCGCGGGCGGCAGGGTGCGCTACAATATCCAAACTAATTCATATGATAAACAATTCGAATAGTATTTCCTTCGACTTTTTCAGCTAATTGCCGAACGCACTTTTCATAGCCAATGAACTCGGTGGTCGGCTCCAAACCAGCCCCTTGCTGCCAGTTACTAAAACTTTGTACAAACTGCAATTAATTAGTAACCATTTGTCAAGTATGTACGCGCGCAGCATTCGCGCTGCCTTTATGGTCGGCAATGACATAGCGGTTCAGCAGCGGCTTTCCCTCCGCCAGTGCTGATGAGTCGCCGCGTGGTGGTGAATCCCTTCAGCAAACAATTCTGCTTTTTGGCGACTCTTTCACGTGTATGGGTGTGTGTGTGTGTGTTGCCATAACATGCTTACATACATACATGCACATGTATATGCGACTTTTTTCAGCAGCTTTATTTAATAGGATAATTTTCACATTGGTCGTAATTGCTCTGCTGACTGTATATAGCGGACTTGGCCTTTCTTCCGCGGCTTCTCGCACTTTTTATTAACGTGTTATAATTTTTTTCGTCGTCGTTTACTGTTGTTGGTTATTGTGTTTGCCATTGTATACAATTGATTAGTGTCAGCTTATTAAAATACCATTTTTTTTGTCATTTAACGTGCGTGTGTTTGCCTTTGGCTGTGACAAGCTGGCAAATTTTTATAACTTTACTAATTTGCGTGTGAAAATCTCAAACTAGAAACATTGTGTCAACTATATTATAATGCTATGCTGGTAGCAAGTAAACACTTGGCAATATTACATATATTAAAATATTATTATTTTTGTTTAATCATGTGCATTCTGCGTAAAAGTAAATAAACAGATTTTACAAAGCTGTAGTTAGGCATGTATATAAGAGACTTATAGGCTTATAAAACTGTGTAATGGCAACGTAAGGTTAGGTTAGCTTAATCTGGTAGGTCAATAAGCCACGCATAGACCAGTTTTGCTCCTTTGCAATACCAGATGGAGTTCACTTCACTAGGTCCATGAGGAGTAGTCATGTAGCAGTCAAAAGTCATTTTGAAATATAATTTGGACCTAAAAACCTAAAAGGACCTAAAAGTGAAACCTCGATTGGTTAATTTTTTTCGAAAAACAGCGTCGCGTTAACGTCTGTGAAACAATGCTTTCCGACTACCAGGATGTCATGAAAGAAATATTACTGATGATGAGTATTGGATCTATGCTTGCGACTCGGAAACAGTCGCGAATATCGTGACAAAAGTGAGCCGAAGCCGAAAAGACCAAGTGAAAGCAGGTCGAAAATCAAGGTTAAGTTAACAGTTTTATTCAATTAACGAGTTGTAGTGCTCTCCAAACTCCTTCCAACTGGCCAAACTGTCAACAAAGAATATTATTTGAGTGTTATGCGTCGTTTGCGTGAAACTATTCTTAGAAAGAGGCCGGAATTATGGAACGACAAATCTTGGGTTTTTTACCACGATAAGGCACCGTCGCATACTGCATTGTTTCTTCGTGAGTTTTTCGTGAAATTTTCAAACAATATCGTGCCGCAACCACAGTATTTGTCTGATTTAGCTCCGTGTGACTTCTGGCTGTTCAGCAAGCTCAAGCGGCCGTTCCGGTGAAACCGCTTTGAATTAATTGAAGACATTGGAGTTTGAATGACAAATTTAGGAATTTTCCAATTATGAACAAAGTCTTACTATTTTTTGCTCATATATGCTATTAAGTAAGTTTATAAGTGGTTTTAGAAACGTTGCTGCAAAAACAAAACAAAAAAACAAAAACAAGAAAAACGTTTACTTTAGCTGCATAGAAGCTATAATAATTTTTACAGTTGCATTTTTTATAGCAAAAAAGGGTATACAAATATTCTCATCTTGATTTTGATAGTTCAATTTGTTGGACAGCTATATGCTATAGTGGTGCGATCTAAACAATTTTTTGGTGACCTGTAATATTATCCTAAGTATTAAGTTTTGCCAAATTATGTGACGATATCTCGTCAAATGTAAAAGTTTTCCATACAAAGGCTTTATTTTGATATTTCAGTTTGTATGGCAGCTATACTATATAGTAGCACGATCTAAAAAAATTTATTGGGATACTGAAGCGTTACTTTGGGAAATAAGCCATGCAAAATTTTGTGATGATATCTTGCCAAATAAAAAGGTTTTCCATACACGAACTGGATTTTGATCACTCAGTTTGTATGGCAGCTGTATGCTATAGTGGTCCGATCTAAATGATTCCAACAAAACTTGTAGCAATGACTTCGATAATCATTTGTGCCAAATTTTATGAAAATAACTCGACAAATAAACAAATTTTCCGTATAACGACTAGCGTTCGATCGGTCAATTTGTATGGCAGCTGCATCATGTAGTAGTTCGATATCCAAAATTTCTTCGGATGTTGAAGCATTATTTTGGTAGTTGTAATCCGTGCTCAATTTTCTAAAGATAGCTTGTCACATAAGAAAGTTTACCTTACCAAAACTTAATTTTTAACATGCAATTTGTTTAGCAGCTATATGCTATAGTAGTCGAATCTGTATAATTCATTTGGATATTATAGCGTTCTCTTCAAAAATAATATGTGTCAAATTTCGTGAAGATACCATGCAAAATGAAAAAGTTTTCCATATAAAGACTTAATTTTGATCGTTCACTTTATATGACAGCTATATGCTTTAGTAGTCCGATATTAGTGGTTCTGACAAATAAGCAGCTTCTTAAGGAGAAAAGAGTGTATACATAATTTCATATTGATATCTCAAAAACTAAGCGGCTAGTTCGCGTATATACAAACGGGCACTAGTATATCCAGACGAACATGGCTAAAAGGATTCAGTGTGTGACGCAGCTTAGTTATATTTATACTCTATAGGCTCTTTAACCTACCCTTTTAGATGCTATGAACAACGTGGTAAACTTAATATACCCTGCACAGGATATAAAAAGCCTTCCATGAATGACAAATATAAAACTACTAGAAAGTTTCATAGTCGAATTATAGTAAAGAAATCGTTACTTAAAAATTCTTATAAATAACTAGAGCTTCTATTTGAAACCAACAAAAAAATTTACAAATATCTAAAGCTTTTATTACAAACAATAAGGGCCTGAATAATACTGTACTAACAAATCGGTTTTCTTACACTTACCACTCTTCAAACTGTAGTAATCCTAGAGGAGGCGATCTACACCAAAATAAATGGCTGACGTCTCAGTTGAAGTCGTATATCCTATTTGTTCTGTATTACTCAGCACACACTATAATTTTCTACCCACTTTGCTATAAATATGAGCTAATCCACCAACTTCATGCACTATAATACTCTATGCTAAGCAGATCCTTATTTGTTTATTAAAGATTCTTGGTATCTGCAGTAGCTTCACGCTTGTTTCTATTGTTTTGAATATTTCGGCTATTTGCTACGTTTTTTTTTTGCTTTTTGGCTATTTAGCTCATTTTGATCACTTTGCGGTCACCTTTGCGTTCGCGATCGCATTCGCGTTATTCGCACAACTTTTTTTCCAGACTTCACACCCGTTTGCGCACTACCAAGCTAATGATCGGTGCTAATTTTTTCAGCCATCACAAACGTCCGTCTTCAGCTCAGATGCGAACGCTGTCGTTAGCTGATCGGCCGGTCAAATGTCCATTCGGTTGTCGGCCACTGTTGTATGTACATATGTATTTATTTGTTTTTGTTTTTCTTCGTTATTGATTTCCACATACAACACATTTTGTTTTTTCTTCTATCTTTCCTGCTTTGACAACAGCGCGCCACACACGAATCCCACCCTTTTGCCTGTGCAGCCAGCTCAGTCGCACACATTGACTCATTCGCACTCACACTTGCTGCGCGCATTCACCGGAGCCACACCTTCGCTGCACAAGCCAGCCATGTTCAGCAGGTCAGCCTGTCCGTTCGACTTACCTGTTCCGTATGCGAAACGCTGATCAGCCTCACTTACGTTACACGCACACATTGAGCAAAGCGCTCACATGTGTCTGCTGTGTTTGTGCGCGCGCTCATTGGGCTGTCGTTGTTTTTGTCGCATGATTTGTTGATATGTCAGATATTCATTAACTAGAGATCACTCGCCATTCCGAGAGCTTTGTTAACTTGTCAGCTCAATGTTGTTATTGTTGGTAATCCACCCAAATTTTTATTAGGTTCAGTGTTGGAAACTATTTGGTATTAGTAGACACACAAAGTACCCAAAAAAAAAAAATAACCACGTTCATGCAATGTGGGAGAGGTGGTCATCTTCAGGCCGTCACTTTCATTAAGAGATTTTCAATAACTCGTTAATAAACTATAATGGGAGAAATGACAGCAGAAACTACACACTTAAACAGTCAAACCTCTTCTTTTCTAAGAAAAATATTAAATTCTATGAAATCTTATCATTGATCTGATGATTCTAAACCCAATTAATGCTGTTAAATCTATTATTCCCGAACATTTGATATACGAGTATAGTAAATCTTCTTAGCTTTTGGAATTAATGTTTTAGTTCAGTTTAAATCGCACTCTCTTTTGAGATATCGATATGAAATTTCGCACACGCTCTTTTCACCTTAAGAACAAGCTCATTTAGCGGAGCCACAGATATCGGAACACTATAGCATATAGCTGTCATACAAACTGAACGTTCAAAATTAAGTGCTTGTATGAAAAGACAACTTTTTTGATGAAATATCTTCACGAAATTTCGCATAGATTATTACTCAAAGCAATGGTAAAATATACGTAGAAATTATTCAAATCGGATAACTATAGCATATAGCTGCCATACAAACTTAACAGTAACAATCAAGTTCTTGTATGGAAAACTTTTTTATTTGGCAAGATACCCTCATGAAATTTCACAAAAATTATTGTCTAGAGCACCGGTGTAATTTATAAAGGAATTTTTTAGATCGCACCACTATAGCATATAGCTGCCATACAAACTGAATGAACAAAATTTAGTTGCTGTATGAAATATTTTGTATTCATGGAGGTTATTATAAATTTTTTCAGCGATATTTTTTGAGTTCCACTACAACATTAATTCTCGCTTATTTTTTTATTTTTCTGCTGCTACATTTTTGATAGCTTAGCTTGTTAAAGGCCAATGCAAGCCCCGCATAACTCATAGGAAGCGCTGCTCTCCACATTACTTCAGCATAATATTCACCTTTTTCACATCGTCACATAAACATTAATATTTATGTATACATAGCGATCTCTGTACGCAGAAACTGTTTTTCAGCAGTCGGCTCATTGTTGGTTTACTCACACACGCATACGTACATACACGTGTACAATGCGTATAAACATTTTCTGTCCATTTACAAATTTGTTGATTTTTCTCATTGGCACATTATTTGGTACGTTTTACAGCGCCTTCTACAAATGTTAAAACGGTCTGAAGTTAGACGACATGGGGGCATGAGGATATGGGTACACACACAAATGGCATCACATTTAACTCTTGGATATATTCGCTTGTGCTACGAGACAGCGGGTTATAGTGAAGCGAAGCGAGTTATACCAGAACTTTAAAAAACTATTTCATTTTCAATTTTGAAGAGTTTTAGTAATAATTTTCAATTTTCAATAAAAGTTATATTAAAGCAATTTTCTTTCAGCTTTACCGACTCTACTTTTTAAACGAAGTATGCTATTTTCTATTAATTACAAGTTTAGACAGATATAAAGCTATTATCTATCGTACCAAAATTCAAATCTGAGCGATTGAAGGTTTATTTATGATATATTTAATTTTTTACACGCCTTAGGTTGAAAGCGAGTAAGCTTTAGCCAGGACACTCCAAGGGAATCGGTTGCAAGCTACATGGAAAGCAGGGTCTAACTCTAGCATTGTTCTGGAGCGAACAGCCCGATTTATGAACGCCTTTAAGAAAAAATATAAGCTTCGTTATACAATAGTTGACCTAAGAACCCGATACGAAAGTAATCAACTCTAATAAAATCGCAGTCAATGCTTTGGACTATCCATAATTTGAAGACGACCGTAACAAAAGTTTCTAGGGTCCCGATTGCATTGCTGCATTTTCTTGTCTGCTTGATCTAAGTTCGACATCCATCAGATCTGCTATATGGAATAAGGCAAAAAGACAATTGTTCGGCACGACACTCACTTCAGCTCGAATTGCTGAAGGCTTTCGCAAGGAAAAGAGAGAATATGTCACCGAAAACTGTCGTTCGCCTTGGTAAATAAATATCTAGCCACTATTTAAATAAAGAAAAATAAAGATTTCAGAAAATTAGATCGATATACATACACACATTTTCTCTGCAGGCTTATTGTGTACCAAATCTGTCATATGAAAAGAACAATTGATTAGTTGAAATACCCCTAATGAACTTACTTACGACTTTTGTCGTTGTCAAAGCATAGCCTTTTGCAATACTAGATACCATGGACTTTCCAGATCGTTAAACAGAACCCAGCTGCGATAGATAAAGTACATATTATTGCTTCTAGATCTGATACTATTTCTTATGATACCAATAAAAAGGAAAGAAGAAAGTTTCTAATGCGTTAGAAGGATCCAATAGATGAGTTCTTGACTTCACTTGGTATTACAAATTGGCATCAACTACCGAAAAAAAGCGACAAAAACAAAAATAACGAAATCGATGTGGGGAGAAGTAGGTCGGCACCGACCTTAAAATTGGACAGTTTTCCGGTTGGGTCCCTGCCTGAAGTGACGGAATCGTAATCTATGAAGGATAGCGGGGAAATTTCTTGGTTGGATAAACTAGTCAGCAGAAGTCCATCAGGTTGATACATATGTATATAGATAGAATGGAATCGCCAGAACCAGCAGAGGAATCTAAAGAGGCGAAAAGCTCCGGTAAAAAGCAAGCGTCGAACGGCACTTCAGCGGGTTCGAGTAAGTCCCGGAAGATAGAGCCATCTCTCATGAGGTATCCGCGGTTTTTATGAAGGTGAAGGTACGGCATACACAAGCTTGTCAGAAGCGGTACCCAGGGTTGGAGAGATCTGGAAGGAAGCCAACCTAGAGATTGGCAAAGATGACTCTTTTACTACGTCCATTCAAAACCTTCCACCGTGATGAGATACAGAAGATGTTTCGTTACTGCAATCCGTCTCACCTGACTCGCGACTGGAATTATAAGGCTCGAGTGAACCACTGACACAATCGCCTGGTGCTAATCCTCCTGAGCAAGGAGTCCATCGGTCCTCTCACCAAAATCAGACTTTGGAAATAGTTTTCCATTCAAAAAAAAATCCACTATCTTCGAAAAATTTCTTTATAAAGAAAAGTTGTTGATAAATGATATATTTCGATTTTTTTCCAAACTCTTGTCGATCTTTCATTATATAGTATACTTGCGGTATGCACCTTAAAGTTCTTCCACAGCTGTTTCTTGTATGTACGGAACTTGCACCCTCCACTCTCTGAATGTAATTTAAAAAAAATGCGACTGATGGCCTTACAAGTATGTGGGAGATTTGAGGTATCCTTATTGCGAATTTGAGTTCAAAAATTTTCCATCACGTATAGCACCCTTGACCACAACAAGCAACCCAAAATGAGCAAGATACAGGCGCTAACATCACAGTCGCAAAATTACTATCAACTACTGTTATCAGTTTCAACCACTTTTTGTGGTCAAAAAGGGACTCAAAAATTTTGACCTTGAGCCTTGAAAATATTTCTTCAAATAATGACGACTAGTGCCCTAATTTCCTTGATATCACCTACCGAAATGGTTGCTGTTATGCAACTAAATATGCAAATGTTTACGGATTAGTTTAAAGGAAAGGCACAAACGTGCCGCCCAAAGCGGCAAGCGTCCTTTGTATGCAACATGTTCAAGGTCAAATAGCAGCGCTTGCAGCAATTAAGCCGCAAAATTATAAACGCTTCCCACACGGCTACCTGCCTAACAACAATACGCACGATTTATACATGTGTGTGTGTGTGTGCAGTAACATTTCAATCGAAATAGTATGTAGTGCCATAAATCACCAGTTTCCCGTGTATAACTTTGTTTCCGAATAGTTGTTGTTTTTTTAATGTTTTGCTCATTATTTTGCAGTTTGTTTGCCTGAACCCTCCCTTAACCCTTCTGCTGACCCTTGCATGCTATTACAACTATTTCAACCATTCAACATCAATATCTCAATCCTGCAGCTATCCCTTGCCTAGCACAAGCAACGCTAGCGCTTTATGACACTAAACGTGTACGGTCTCACTTAATGGCAGCGCCTTAATTAGTCTGAGGTTATTAACACATAAATAGCTGGTCTAAAATGTGTGCAGAAAGTGTAAACAATAAAAACAATAAATTATTATATGAAAAGCGGTGAATGCGTGGCATAGCCACCGGTCTCTGGGCGGCTTGGCCGTGCCGACCGTCGAGACAAGCAACCGGCGGGAAAACCCCAGGCACAGCGGGCACTGCAAACGGTAGCAGCGCTGTGATGTAATGCTTTCGAGGTAAAAGAGGCGGATATTGTATGACTAGATTATGTGCCTGCGGCTGAGAACAGAAGACTTAAAACACGAACCCGCTGGCTGGCACAAATAACGCATTTCTTTGAATAATGGCTACTTTCGTTGCTGGCATAAGGAGGCTTTGTTTTATGTGATTTAAACTAGTTCAGCCGCACTCGGTTAGCGGGTTTAATGCCTTATTTAATTTTTACCAACAAACATGCCACATTCTGGACGACCTTCGACCGCTTCAACTGATAAAAATATTAAAAAAGTGTTGGATATTGTGTTTGAAAATCATCAGAACAGTGTTAGAGAGATGGCAAGAGAGCTCAACATCTCTCGCGGGTTCGTTCGAATGATTTTGGTTAAAGTTTTGGTTAAAATATTGGTTAAAATTTTGGGTATGAAAGGCGTTCTTGCTCGACTCGCTGATTTTTTTTTTCAAAAAAAGTAGCGTAAACATGCTGCTATCAATAAATATGCTTAACACCCTGTATGTTAAACCAACCGACAAACATTACTTCTCATTTCTCATTCATTTTTGCTGTTGCTTGCACACTGTTCAACTGTCTGTTGTAAGTAAATGTTTAGCCAATATTTACCCGCTTCATCTATTGTGTAGTTAAATGTCTGTATGCATGTATGTACATATGTATGTCAGTTTCTCTGTACGCATATACACACATACGCACGATTTAAACTATCAGCGCACGGCTCGGTGTGCATGCGCTTTGATTTGTTATTTGATTTGCTCAATGTTACATACCTGTTGGCTCATTGTTCATGCTCTGCTTGTGCGCAACCGACTAAAATAACTGAAATGCTAAAATGGCTGCGCCGCAACTCGCGCTTAGTGCGAAAGTAAGAAAAACTAAAACCATTACTAATCATCGTTCAAAGCGAATGGCCGCCGTCAGTTTTTTTCCTGAACATTGTAGGCAACGGTTAACTTGGTCTTGCCCAGTTTGTGTGTTTATAGAAATCAACGAAGAGTTACCAAATGCATTGACTACATTGAATGGCAATAGATAACTAAAAAATATGTAAACTGTGGCTGCACTGAAGCTATAATGCCCTTTAGAAATAAAAAGTTTTCCATAAAAGCACTTAATTTTGATCATTCAGTTTGTATGGCAGCTATATGCTATAGTACTCCAATATCAGCGACTCCAACAAATGAACAGTTTCTAGGCGAGAAAAGGGCGTATGCAAACGTTTATAATGATATCTCGAAAACTATGGGACTTGTTCGCATATATACGGGCAGACAGACGAACAGATGGACTTGGCTTACATGACTCTGCTCATCATGCTGATCATTTATATGTATACATATAGAGTCTTCAATGTTTCTTTTTGGATATGAAGAACTTCATGGCAGACCCATTCAGGGTATAACCCTGACATTTGTAGACGCACATATACATATATGGACACAAGAAAAAAATGTCGAGTTCTTTAACTCAGAAATCCGCCGTAGTAATTGATTTCCATACTCATATCCAACTATATAATCAAGATATCGATTTTAGGCTGATAAATTTCACTGGCATTTGCCTATAACTTTGCTCTAGTAGATAATGCGCATTCCCAGAGGCGCAGAAGGCTGCTGTGGCGCAGATCGAAGCAGATCAGAATGAGTGCCCAACCACCTTGTAGAAGATTTTGCGGAAGGATCTTTGTTTTCGGGTTTACAGAATCGAACTCGCACAAGAATTGAAGCCGTACGATCATCAAGCTCTACGCACGTTCGGTGAATGGGTCCAAAATAAGTTAACCACCGATTCCAGCTGTTACATAAAAATGTTGTTCAGCGATTAAATTCACTTGTGGTTGAATGGAAATGTTTGATGAGTCGACGTTACGAGTTTTCGAGAGAAAGTTTCTGCGGAAGACTTATAGTCCATTGCGCATTGGCAACAGAATCCATTACAGGATGGAACGATGAGTACGAGTTATACGACGGCACTGACATAGTTCAGCGAATTAAGAGACATCAACTACGCTGGCTAGGTTATGTCGTCTTAATGAATAAAAACACTCCACCTCTAAGGGTATTCAATGAAGTATCCACCTGGGGAGGCAGAGGAAAAGAAAGGCCTCATTTCCTTTGGAAAGGCCAGGTGGAAAAGGACCTAGCCACGCTTGGAATCTCCAATTGGCAACAAACAGCGAAAAGGAAGAACGACTGTCGCGCTGTTGAAAACTTGGCTATAACCACGTAAGCGGTTTCTTTGCCAGTAAAGAAGAAGAATCAGTTTGTGAACGGTGGGCTTTAATCTTTCACACAATACACTGCCACGGTAGTTGGCGCAGATTGTCGGGTTTCCCTTTTTGCAAGCTGATGCATGCTCCTTATCACTTCTTCACCGCCGTATTTGAATAGCTCGGCCTGCAGTCCATCGGCCCCCACCTCTTTGTTGTCCTCAGACAGCTAATTTCTATTCGAACTTCTTCAGGGTCGGGCAATGTAGCGTCTGCTCCATCGTCATCGAGTAGGGAATCGGGTTCACCATCTCCCGGTGTTATGCTTTCACTGCCATTCAGCAGGGTGTAGAAATTTTTCCTCCATAATTTCAGTATGCTCTGGGCATCAGTCATAAGATCACCTCTGGGTGTTCTACAACAGTATGCTCCAGTCTTAAAACCTTCTGTAGTCGCCGAATCTTTTCGTAGAATTTTCGCATCTTTTTGCAGAATTTTCGAGCATTACCCCTGTTGGCCAGCTTGTCAAGCTTTTCACGTATTTCGGCCTCTTAAAAAACCAATCCTTTATTAATTTTCCCAAAAAATATACAATTATAAAATAGTTTAAGTAGTTGATGTACTTTATTTATTTCACTTATGTGTGTATATATAATTAATTATAATAACAATCGCTTTAACCCAACAATGTACGTTAGTATTTACAATAAAAATGCTATGTTGATATGGGTGCATATATGTAATGATAATTCTATGCCACTTTTGGCGCATTGCAAATGTCTAACTGTCAACTTTTGGCCAAATTATATGCCAACTCGCTTGCAGTTTGGCTAAAATGATATTTGCTTGTTGATATTTTTTTGGTTCATTTGTAGTCCTCCGTGTGCTAGCCGTTCATTTACGACGAAGGGACAGCCAGAAAGCAATCAAATTAGTATATTAAGAACTTACAACGGTACATAGTTTTTGTATTTGGTATTTGATTTGGTATTTGATATGCTCAAGGTACATATGTATGTATTCTATATGCAATTTGGAAGCATTAATGTATATGCATTTTTATATTTTCCAAAATTCGGCAGCAAATTTGATTTATTTCTGATTTATTTTTCATGCGAAACTAACACTTCAGTGCATTTACTAGGTCTGCTTGCCAATTAATCAGGCCTTCAGTTAATATTTCTGCTAGCTAATTTGGCTTGCGTTTTTTTTTTTGGTATATATATGCATATATTTTTCTAATAAAATTAGGCTTAGCTTCAATTTAGCTTACATTTATATAACGCGTAAATCGATAGGTTTTCTTAAAGAACATAACCGTTAATGAAAATTAGTCCGCAATATTATTTTTTTTATTGCTGCAATTGCTCTACAGTTCAAATGGCAATTTTATGTATTATTATGCTAAAAATAATTTTATTTCATTTTTACTATATTTTAACTAAATTTGTATACCATATACCGTCCTCAGTGCTCGTGTTTCAAACCAAGCCAATCGCTGCACCTTCAACCTTCAAATTCTCAGACGATCTCTAAGCGCTCGTACGCAGTAATGTTCAAGTTTTCAAACTGATTTAGGCCAACACTTATATTTTAGCGTTCTACATGTTTGTATATATGTGTATATATATATATAGGATTTTTATACCATATTTGTATATTTGTTACATTTTAACAACATTTAGATTTCTCACAGAGTTTTGTGCAATTTTACTATAAATTTAATATGCAATAAAAATCGTCGTAGAATTTGAGAAAGTTAAGATTTCAATTATAATATTATATACATATATGTAGGATTTAATCAACAAATCAAAAATGTTTAACTATTTATGTAGTAATTCGATTAAAAAATGCATGAGAAAATTGATTTTTAACTACTTTAAATTGTTGAACTTGTATACGCGCATAATTTAAAGAAAATAAATAATTTTACGCTCATGCACATACATACAGTTGTGTTCATAAATATAGTAGTGCCAGAACTGCTTATATTTAAAGATCTTTTCTAAATTATACTGACTTGGCAACTCAACTAATATGCTTATTTTGGTAGCATAGACACTTAAATTTATAAAAACGAACAAATACCGTTATTTTTGCTTCGCTAATAATCCGATAAGAACGTTAACATCAATGGCGACCTTTATCGCGTCGACTATTCGGTGTCTGCAATTGGAGCTCGTGATCAATCAATGGAATTACTGAGCGAGCACTTCGGTGAGCAGATCATTTCGCGTTTTGGGCCAATCGATTGGCCACCACGATCGTGTCACATCACACCGTTAGACTTTTTTCTGTGGGGATATGTAAAGTCTAAAGGCTATGCGGACAATCCCGCTTCGTTTCAGGCCTTGGAACAAAACAAACGCGTGTCATTTGCCAATTAGCAGTCGAAATGCTCAAAAAAGTTATCAAAAATTGAACTCAACGGATTTTTAAGGAAAAAAATAAATATATGTTGAAAACATACATATGTGTATGCTAGGGTGGGCAAAAAACATTATTTTTATAAAGAGACTAATTTTTAAGTTTTTTTTAATAAACCTTTTAAGAAAAAATATGTATATACATTGAAAAAATAAAACTGTGTATATTAGGGTGGGTAAAAAAAATATTATTTTTATGAAGAGACTAATTTTGATTTTTTTTTAAATAAACCTTTTAAGAAAAAAAATGTATATATATTGAAAAAATAAAACTGTGTATATTAGGGTGGGTAGAAAACCATTATTTTTATAAAGGGACACATTTTTGAAATTTTTTTTAATACATTTTTTTATGAAGAGACTAATTTTAATTTTTCTTAAATAAACCCTTTAAGAAAAAAAATATTTTTAAATATAGGAAAAATAAAATTGTGTACATTAGGGTCTGTAAAAAAACATTATTTTTTATGAAGAAACTAATTTTTTATTTTTTTTTTTTATTAAACATTTTAAGAAAAAAAAAATTTTATATATTGAAAAGGCAAAACTGTGCATATTAGGGTGAGTAAAAAAAAATTTTTTTCGCTTGGTTTTCTAAAGCATAAGTTTTTCGACAGCTGTAAGAAAATCTCTCCAAAAATTCTTACCTCGCTTCCAACTACTTGAAATTGAATGCTCTACTAAATGTTCTACAGAGTACAAAGCGAAAAAATATTCGTTTTTTTACTTAACCTTCTTCTTCTTCTTCTTCTGCATATAAATAGAAAAAATAAATAAAAAAAATATATCTTTTAAAAAATTGTTTAAAAAAAGTAATTTTTAAAAATTAAAAAAAATTTTTTAAAACACTAATAACTATAATATTTTTTAAAAAATATTTAAATACAAAAAAGTTTTAAAAAAGGTAAAAATTACTTTCAAATCTTATTGGATTCGTAGTTTGTATATTTGACTCGATTTTTCGTTTTTTTTCTAGTCAAAACCCAACAGCACGACTATTTTCATGAGCACAGCTGTATACATATGTATATATATATACTAATCTAGTTATAACTGTCATATATATGCAGTGATATGCTTCTTGTAGTGCGCATTCATTTTACTATACTTTCAAATTTTTTGTTGTTGCTTTTTTAACATTATTTTTGTATTTTGTGTTTATTTAACAATAATGGAAGACTTTTTGCAATTCTCCTAATTTAATCGCGTTTAAATGTTCATTACTTACTTGCTACATGACATGCGCCATTGCCTTTCCGTTTTGGTATTTGCATACACGCATCAATTTCCTTAGACATTGAAATTGAAAATTACATATTTTACAGTTATATAACGCATATTAACCAGATATGTACAGCGTTTTTTCACCAGCGAAACATTTTACTTTATGTTACGTAAACTTTTGTAAGGCGGCATGTTGAAAAGAACCGAATTAACTTTCACGAATTCACTAAGCCAACGAGCGCATTGTAAGCAAGTAACATTTTCTCTCCAAATACCACTTACTCCATAGAACCATATTGCACTTTCTTGATTTTGAAGTAGCTGCATGTAGAAAATAAATATAAATACTCTCTTCTCTCTCTTCTGCTACTGCTCTTCAGCTACTTACCGCCAACCCCCGTAACCGGATATTGTTATTAGTACCGCTATCGCCAAGGCGGTGCCCACTGCTAGAGGTGCCGTCTCATCGCGATATGAGCCCGTAGCGCTGCAATGGAACGGTGGGCCCCATTTGCCGCTTTCCTTAAACATGAAGCTTTGCATGTGCAGATCGCGCAGATAGAGGCGTGCAATGTGCCCCGACATGTCGCCGGAATCAATGGGTGCATACAAGACGACGCTTTGCTCCTTGTCACAAACGTATGACTTGCCGACGGGCGTTGGGAAGTACATTGGCGTGTGCGCCGGCGAAGTAAGTTTCACATCCAGATTTGGGCGATCGGGATGTTCGAATAGTGCATTCGATGAGGAATAAGTGAGTTCGAATTGATTTATGTACCAGCCTTCGCCACCAGATGACTGTTGGAAGTTGCAAATTAAAATGTAGCAGTGCTTATGAACTTAATTTCGAAAGGACTATAGAATAGGTATGTAAATATGTATATAAAAATATAGTGTATATACATATATAGAGGTACTAAGATCAAGTGAAAGCAGCAACCTGTACAATAAGCTCTAACTAAGTTAGGTTAGGTTGGGTTAGTTTAGGTTAGATGGCTGATTCCTCAGCAAGGCGGGGGTTCACACTTAGACTGTTATGTTCGTTCCTTTGTGAAGTCCAATGAAAAAACGGCTGTACTTGGATATAAGCTAACGGCAAAATGGCCTGGCCCTATCACAAATCTATTTAGCTGCTTTATTTATATTTCCGCTTTTTCAACTGGATGTCTGCAGGTATGAGATCCGACATTCCAGAAAGAAGTGTTGATGATGAAGCTTTCAGCTAGCAACGGACAGAGGACTTTACTTCTCAATTGCCTACTTCGTCTGAAGTAGCACCTGTTGGCAAGAGTTATTCTGCGTTGGAGGCTGACATTGTTATTGGTGTTAATGCTGGTCCCAAGATAGACGAAATTATCTACGACTTCGAAGTTATGACTGTCAACAGTGACGTAGGAGCCAAGTCGCGAGTGCGATGACTGTTTGCTTGATGGCTGGAGATATTTCGTGTTGCACTCGTTCACTATCAGACCCATTTGCTGCGCTTCTTTGTCTAACCTGGAGAAAGCAGAACTAACGGCTATGAAAAATTCAATCAGAAACCCTTGACCAATTACATAAATTTTCGAAAATGGCGTTGCATAGGTCACGCACTGTGAAAAGATGCTACAAAAATTTGCCAACAATCTCTGGATTGAAGCCACCAAAGAAGTTGTAAAATGGAAATGCTTTAATGAGTCGCTAAGCACTAGTGGAAGATACCGGAAATGATGATGATGCACTCAATACCCTTTATGGATTTCATGTATGTAGCCCAATACTATGAAATTATGGTGCGCCGACTTTAAAAACTACCTGAATATAACACTCCTGGTAGCTTAAGCTTATTTAACTAAGCTATGTATATTTAAAACTGTTTTCACTATGATTTTTTCTCAAATGATACCCATATCAACTGCTTGTTAAGCCACACTCGAGCCAAATATACATACATACATATTTAGTAAGTAATACAAAGTTTTTAAACTTTTTACTTAACCACTCACCTTGCGGAATGTCATTGTCAAGGCGAATCCTTTGAAATCTAATCTCAATATTTCCATATTGGATTCCACACATTCGCCCGTGAGCTTTGGATCATCGGGTAGATAGAGATCAGCTTCAACATCCTCGTTCAACTTATTGCGATATTTAATACTGATGAGGCCATCCACACTAACTAAAATGCAGGTGATGCCATTTGTGGCATTGAGACGATAAATCGAGGTTGTCGCATCGTGATTCATTGAAGAGGACTACAAATAGAAAATTGCACAGTTTGATACTGTAGTAACTGCAATCTCACTTCTAAGCATATAAAAGCATAAATCACATGAAGAACTAATTATAGCTGCGCACCAATACAAGCATATCAATTGTAAGCGGCTGACTTTGCTTACGTCTCAACTTTGTAACAATTAAAATTTGGTGACGAAACAGTTAAATACGCCCACCGCTTCGCCATTGCATACTTACCGACGCTGGCTTCGTCGTGTACTTGGTAACCCTGGGCGTTTTGGTGGTAAAAGCGCCTAGCTGCAAGCCATCACAAAGCGAAACTAAAATTTTTGGAGAATAATATGCATTAATAATCAAATAAATCAAGTGTTAGTGACATTAAGCAATAAATGTCTGAAGCAATAATATTTTATATGCCATATTGATTACACGATACCAAATTGGCGATAAGCTGCCTGTGGCCTCGAGCCATACGCTTATCGATTTTCTGATGTTGTACTCACCTAAAACAAATAATAGCAGACAGCCTACAATTTGTGGCCCGTTTTGGCTTGCCTTAAGCAACATGATGCTACTGCTGTGTAACTACTTTCCTTCACGATTTTTAAGTAAAACTCACAAAATATTATTAATTGCTATTTTTAATGTTTTTCGTTTTTTCGCACTGCCGCTTTTCCTTCGTAGCACCTACCACCAACCGTGTGTTGAACTATCTAGCGAGTGAAAGTTTGCATAAACGCTTTGCAATCACTTTCGATTACTTGTCCTGTTGCCGTTGCGGTGCGCAATGTTGGCTGCCAATAGTAGTCGGCTCTAGAGACAATGTCCTGTGCAGGAATTCGTACATTCCTGTAGATACATGATACATTTTCTTGTTGTTAGTGTGTATGTATGCGAGCGCCCATGTAGATACTTTTGAAGAGTTGTGGATTCGTTAATACATACTTACTTGCAACCCCACAGCAGTTGCCAGAGAAAAGCTGCCGTTTTGCTCACTGTATGCAAAGCTACAAGCATAAAATATGATTTCGGCGCATGCGCATAGGTTTTGCGCTCTTACTCTCAGCGTTAAAACATACGCTAGTGCTTCAAAATGTATGCAAATTTATTTGCTGGAATTGCTGGTAGTATCGTTAATATTTATGGTAAATAATGCAGTTGTATGCATACATACACAAATATGGAAATGAAAACCAAATTAAAGTCTCCAAAAATGCATATGCTCGAATTGACACCCTTTAATTTTTGCAATGTGTTTTTTGACGCCTTTGATAATAATGAAAAATCCGCACATAGATGGCGCTGTAGCTAGCCATATTCAGCGCCCCAGTAATTCCGGACGGAGAACGTATATCAGAGACAGAGAATGTATATCAGAGACAGAGAACGTATATCAAAGACAGAGAACGTATACCAGAGACAGAGAACGTAGATCATAGAATGATATAGCCACACTTTCTTCTGAACAGTCCCGCGTTTGGGAGGTCAAGTCTTAAACACTTGAGACCACATATCTTCAAACATCCCACCGAGCTGGCGAGAATGAAAATTAAACGCCTGTGCAAATTTGTATTGACTACTAAGCGTTTTGCTAATTTATAAATACGAACACAGGAGTTCTTCTTTTCGATGGCCTCACAAAGGACGGCATATAGTAGTCCATCCAGCGATCTTTGATCAGCCATCTAACCTAACCTAACCTGTATACTACATATATATTCACGAACTCAGAAAAAATGTTACGTTTTTGGGATTTTCCTCGAACTAAAGTCTTGCTCGAATTTTTGTTGACTTTTTATTTGACTTCAAAGCTGAATTTGTATATATTTGTAGTTTATTTTTCGCATATTAATAATGATAATAAAATCGGATTAATTCATAAATAGGTATATGTATATTAATTACGCTTATATATACTCCGTGAACTTGCTTTAATATTGCTTTATTCAGTATTACAATTGTCGCTTTGGTTGTTTTGTTTTTTAAGAGCAAATCTGTCAGAGATGACGGATTTCGGTGCCACAGTGTAAATACGGTACATTATTTATTTATTACCTAAAAAAATGTGATTAAAGAAGGAAAAGTTTGAAACATTGAAAAGCTCGTAAGCATTATAGTTTAAGCTGACTATATCGATGTGTGTGTGTCATAAAAGACTGGAAGGAAGAGACATAGGAGGAAAGTTGTAACGTGAGTCGAGTTCTTGTAATTCATAGAGAGTGAGAAGGAAGGCAAAATGAAAGATGTAAGATGGAAAATATAACTTGAATTGAGTTCTTGTAGTTTATAAAAGGTTGGAAGGAAGTAAAGTAGGAGGATAATGTGCGTGAATTGAGGTCTGCTTTGTAGAAAACTGTAATCTAATTTCTAGTATCTGTGCTCTAGTAAACTATAAAGTTATGTTAAAGAAAAAAAAAAGTGAACATTATATAGAAAAACATCTGTATGTGTGAAAAGAAAGTAGGAATGTTTCATCATACTATTTGTTAAAAGTGATTTTATTTAATAAAATATTAAATATACTCGTATACATTACAAACAATAAGTTTAAGTGACTAACTAATAAAAGCACTGACTTTGGGCATCACATTTAATGTAATGTAGTTATCATAAAATTATCAAAAATAAACAAAAAGTAATACAAAACAAGAAAAAGTGTTAACTTCGGCTGTACCGAAGCTATAATACCCTGCACAAGTGCATTTTTTATAGTTAAATGTTGGTAAATAAAAAAGTTTCCCATACAAAAATTGATTTTGATCGATCAGTTTGTACGGCAGCTATATGCTATAGTAAGCCGATCTGAAAACTTTCTTCAGAGATTATAGCGCTGTCTTTAGGAATAGTATACGTCAAATTTTGTGAATATATCTAGTCAAATAAAAGAGTTTTCCATACAAGGAGGAGTATTTGATCATTCAGTTTGTATGGTAGCTATAAGCTATAGTAGCCCGATCTCAACAATTTCTTCGCAGATTGTAGCACTGTCTTTGAAAATATTTTGTGTTAAATTTTGTGAAGATATCTCGTCAAATGAAAAAGTTGTCCATACATGGATATGATTTTGATCTTTCAGTTTGTATGACAGCTATATCATACAATTGTCCGATATCATTGGTTCCAATAAATAAGTAGCGCGTTGATGAGAAAAGCACGTTTGCAAAGTTTCAGTTCGATATCTCAAAAACTGTGTGACTAGTTCGTTTATTTGCAGACTGACGGAAGGACATGGATAAAACGATGCAGCTCATCAAGCTGATCATTTACATATGGTATTTATTTGCTAGGGCCTCTGATGTTAACCGCTGTAACTTTCAAACATCATGGCAAACTTAATACACACTGTTCAGGGTATAAACATAGCTGATGAATCCATACATATGGTATAGTAATATATCGGTAATTTTTTATTCGAAAGTAAGCTGTTAGTACAGTTTATATTAGAAATATTTCATTTTATGTTATATATGAATAAGTCATTTTATATTATATATATATTTCATTTTATTATTTATATATATTTCAAATCTACAATAAACTAAATATTTTCATTTATTATTTAAATTGTTCGCATTTTTGCTTTCGACTGCTAAAATTTTTCTCCGCATTTAACATACATACCGTCAGCTGAAATACAAAACAACGTATAATTCGAAATTGAGTTTTTTATCGCTTACGATTCACTAGATCATACTACATACATATACATATGTATCATAAACTTTTAAGCTTCCGCTGTCAGATATAACCAATATATAACTAATATATAACCAATGCTCAAATTTTGTTGCAATTTGTGGGTTCTATTATATCGTTTTTCTTTCTCCTGTGAACTGATGAAAGTGATGCTACGTATTTTGCATTTTAACTATCAAATATAACCAATATATAACCTATACATAACCGTTTTATAACCAAAACTCAAATTTTGTTTCACTTTGTGTGGTTTCTATTATATCGTTTTCCTTCGCCTGTAAACTTACGAAAAATGATAGTTATTTTGCATTTTAGGTGACGATACGCTTCTTTGACTGCTTCTTTTTGGTTTTCTCGATATTCATAAGTAATTGTAATTCTATAATTGCTGCTTGTTAATTGGTTAGGCGCGCTATTTACGTATAAATAGAGTATTTTTGTTATTTTTTTTTTAATAATTGTTTTTGCTGAAATTTAAATAAAGTTTTACTTTGCTCGTGTTATAACGGTACTCTAAATAAGTTTAGGTAAATTTACTACATTCCATACATAATCAGTTGCAGCTACGCTGCTATATATTAAAGTGGTAAGTGCTAACTGGTTAAAAATATTGCAATTGCTTTTTGATTGATTTTCCCCCACGAAGTCAAATTTCCGATTTTTATTTTTTAATTAAATTTAATTTTGTGAAACTTTGCATTTTTTACGCTAATTGCATTTTTCGTTTAGGAATTTCATATTGCAGATATGGTTCATTATTCCCTGCAGTGCTTTAATTGGCTATCAGTGCTTGCTTTGTTCGTATCCAAAATTAGCCACGGATAAGCTTTAGCGCTATGCTTTTCGTAAACGGTTTGCTATTATAAATTTCAACTCTAATCTAAATGTTTGTACATGTCATCCAGCTGCGGCTTGAAATAGCTCTTCAATTGTGGCCGTTTCGCTTTGAAGGTCGGCGTTAGCAAGCCATTTTGTACCGAAAATGGATCCGGATGCAAATAAATGTCTTTCACCTATAAAGCAAAATGAGTATTGTTAATACTTTTACACGCCATTGTGTTTCACAACTCACTTGTTCAAATGATTTCAAGCCGCTCTGTTTACCCCAATTGAGCATATCGCTCATAATCAGCTCCTTGACCTGTTGATTATTGCAGAGCACAGAGAGTGTGCCCTTGACACGATTTTCGTTAGCCCATTGCTTGAGCACATCCACATCAGGCACAACGACGGCAATAATACAGCTCTAAAGTAACGGAAATGTATGGTTATTAGGCACTACATAAATGGTTAGCACAATTTATACACCTTAAGACTCTCGCCATACACATACACCTGATTGACGTACTGACTCAGCGTGTAGATATTCTCAATTTTCTCTGGCACAATGTATTCACCTTGGCTAAGCTTGAAAATATGCTTGCGACGATCGATTATGCGCAGCGTGCCATTTGGCAACCACATGCCGACGTCACCAGTATGATGCCAACCCTCGGAATCAACAGCTTCAGCAGTTTTCTCTGGATCTTTATAATAACTGCGTAGCGAAAGTGTAAAGTGTCAAGAGAGATTTGAAATATCGTGAGACTATAAAGTTACGCTTACCCATGGAACACATTGGAGCCGCGTACGCATACCTCGCCAGTATTTTGACTGGCAAAATACTCCATCTCCGGCACATCCACGAGCTGTAAGGAAATTATATCAATAAAATGCAAAAAGATTTACAGAGCTCAACTTACTTTGACGGCATTGCAGGAGACCGGTGGTCCAACATGATTCGGCACGTAGTCACCCTGTACGGTTAATGAAATGGCGCCAGTACATTCGGTTTGGCCGTAACCCTCCAGCACCAAGCAGCCGAGTGCACAGCGCATGAATGTCAAGACATTGCCGGCCAGCGGCGCGGAACCGACAACCATCAGACGCAGATTGCCGCCAAAAGCTGAAAATGATTCATATAAAGCGTCAATGAAGACTATTGTTCACTTCCGTGCCCATAACAGTCAGGTTTACGTAACCGGAACGGATCCGAATTTCCTAACCGGCCAAGGACAGTCAACTCCACAACAACAACACAATTCTTCACTTACCTTGGTGCACTTTTTTGAAGACCAACTTGTCCCAGCAGCCGTTGCGACGCATAATACCGCGCGAGAGCTCTTTCTCCTTGGCCTTGAGCGCCATATTGAATAAAGTACGCTTGATGGCCGACGAGGCAATCTCATTTTGTATTTTATCATAAACGCGATTAAGTAAACGCGGCACCGCTGGCATTACGGTTGGTTTCAACATTTTCAAATCGTTAGTCAGCTCCTTAATGTCGCCCGAATAGAAGCCCACGCAGCCGCCCACATAGTAGATGCCGTTCTCACAGCAACGCTCAAACATATGCGCCAACGGCAGGAATGATATCATGACATCGCCTGCCCGTATGCGGTGTTCACCTGTTAAACAACAAAAACGAAAAAAAAAATAATTATATAGCAACACCGAATAACTGAAGCCGGCATGCAACACTTACCCATTTGCAAGATCACCGCGCATACGCCGGCGACCACATTGCCGTGCGTGAGCATCACACCCTTCGGATTGCCTGTAGTGCCGGATGTGTAGCAAACGGTGCACAAGTCTTCGGATACTGGCGGCACTTCCGGATGGTTGCCCTTAGCGCCCAATTTCTCCACATCGATGAAAGAGAATATCTGTATGCCGCGGCTTCGGGCGCGTTCCAGCGTATGCTGCCTTATAGGCTTAATTGAGACTATGATCTTCAGCGTGGGCGGCGCTTTCTCCAACAACATCAAAGCCTTGGCATCATCCTCCACAACAACCAATGACATTTCTGTTTGACGCATGATGAAGGCACACGCTTCCGGTCCGAGCGTATCGTACAACGGCACCACAACCAAAGAAAAACTGTAACAACCTTGCTCATATAAAATCCATTCGGGACGGTTTTGCGAGTAAATGCCAATCAATTGTTTGGGACGCGCACCTAAAGCAATCATGCCGGCGCCGAAATTCTTGGCGCGTAGCAAGGCTTCATCGTAATTGATCCACTGCGTAATACAGAACAGAAAAAGTCAAATTTTTGGCACTTACAAGCGCAGAAGAATTGTGGAATATGGTTTGTGTATGATAAACTTGCCTGGTATGGTGATGTGAGTGTCTCGCGCCAACCCAAACACGGTCCATTGTTTGAGGAGTAGGCACCTTCACGAAATGTCTGATATAGCGTGCGCACATTCTCGGTAATGTAACTGATGAATTTGCCGTTCTTCGCTTCTTTATAGAATTTCGAAACGTGTATGTGATCAGGACCCTGAGTGGAATAGTGGTTGGCATGCATCAAGACAGTAATATGGGAAGAGAGAGATAAAGGGAATACTTCTATTGAATAAATAACACATGACAGGCAAGGATTTGTAGGTTAGAAAATTAATTATATGAATATGCATGTTAGTGTCCAGTGTAAAAACGACGTGAGTGCACGTTCACGACTTCAACAAATAATTAAGAAATATATTTCTATACATACACATATATGTATATGTATATTCGTCTCATATATGCTAGCATATGAAATCTCAATCACAACTAATTGAGTACAAACGTGACAACGCGACTTTGGTCCCATCTTAATTAATGATCAGCAGTTCGAATGGTCAGTGCAGTGGCAGGTGAGTCTGTAATGCGCCCTCGGTAGCCGAAACCAAACATACCTACATACCTTGGATTATATAGTAAACATTGTGTGTATAAATAAAAAGGGTGGTATGTTTGGGTTGCTGAGGTATATGCTGCTTACTAAACCCTCAACTCGATTTTTTTAGACGTGCGGTTTTCAATTAGGCATTATTTCTCTCCGAAAGGTCTTTGAAGCCGGCCGCGTGAGCGGTGAATATTCAAAAAGATTGAACCGCGAACTGTATGAGCCCTACGACTATAAGAATACAGTTAAACGCATAAAAATAAAACGAATTCGTGGTTGAGTCATGTCGTTGGCATATTTGGGTTACTGAGGCATGCTGCTTAATGAACTCTTTGAAGCCGTCTGCGTGAGCGGTGAATATTCAAAAAGATGGAACCGTGAACTGTATGAGCTCTACGACGACCCCAATTGCTGCAAAAACCATTCGAAATTTGGGTTTCTCCTTTCAGCTGGATTTATTCGAGCCGACAGCGTCGCTCACTTGTCTGTAATCATTTTTAAAACCTAATAGCAAAGCCTTAACTTTATAATAAAGCTAAGCTCTTGGCCATTACAATAATTTATATTAATTAAATAGTATTCTTGAAAACCACATATCAAAAAAAACACCTCTTACATACATGAAATCCATCCCTGTACACTATATATTTCAGTTCGATACCGCTAAATCCCAGTGAATTGTTTGGGCGTTTTGCAGACTGACAGGCGGACGGCCCGATTTGATGGGAATAATTTTATTTTTCCTTTCTGATATTTACAGCAACAAAATTATATTAACGTTTCATATGCAGTGAAGAGATAAAACGATATATCATTACAGAATCACAATTAAGCAATTAAGCAACATATGCACTCATTTGAGGGCTTTCACGAATGAGCTTCTGAAAACAATATATACCCGAACAAATATGATTGATGAAGACCACAACTCATATATGCAGATATTTATGTATATATGATTATTGTGCCCATATAGATATGTATATGTAGAAGACTATTTTCAGTTTTCTATTATAAACCACTGTCTGCGTAAATTGCTGTATAATAAAATAGACCAGCTGTCGCGTTGCGCCTCACTAGCGAGGCAGAAGTTGATAAATTTCGAATATTTTGGATCAATATGTACATATGTATGTAAGCGGAATAAGTATGTAAATGGAATTTACGTAAACACATATTGGTCTTCATTTGGATAAATATGTATACAGATATGTGAAGGACTGTGCGGTTTTTAATTTGTTTATTTTTAACTATCCGTGAATTGTTGGCTTAGGCGACCATAAAATTATTTGGAAGAAAATCTTGCATTCACTTTATCTACTTATTATGGCCTGAACTGGCTATATTAAGTTTGGCAGGAAGTTTGTAACAGCCAGAAAGAAATGTTGGAGATCGTATAAAATATTTCTATAAATGATCAGCATGACAAGCTTAGCCGATTTAGCCACATCCGGCTGTTTGTTCGCCTGTCTGTCTGTATACCAAACGGTTCCAATAAAGTGCTTGTATAGAAAACCTTTTTATTTGAAAAGATATCTTTACGAAATTTGGCAAGAATTATTTGTTAAAGTAACAATATAATCTGAGAAGAAATTATGCAGATCCGACTAGCATATAGTTGCCAAATAAACTGATCGACCGAAATCCAGTGCTTGTATGGAAAACTATTTTATTTGAAGAGATATCTTCACAAAATTTAGTATACATTATTTCTTAAAGCAACGATATAATCTGCGAAGAAATTATTCAGATCGGACCACTATAGCATATAGCTGCCATATAAACTGATCGACCGAAATCCAGTTCTTGTTAGGAAAACTTTTTTATTTGAAAAGATATCTTTACTAAATTTTGCAAGAATTAATTCTTAAAGCAAAGATATAATCTCCCAAGAAATTATTCAGATCGGGCTACTATAGCTTATAGCTGCCATATAAACTGATCGCTCGAAATCAAGTGCCTGTAAGGAATATTTTCCATTTGTAAAGCTTTTATTATTTTTATTGCTCTTTTCTGCATCAAAATTTGTAAAAACTTCGTATAAGTCTGCTGCTATTCCAACTACTTCAATTTAAGTCAAGAAGTAATATACTCGCTTTGAACTTCCATTTAGCCTGATCAGTTGTATGCTGCACTGCAGAGGATGTTTGTATTTGCGGATGTGCGACAACGATAACGAATTGCTTTCATCTACATATGCATGTACTTATATATGTATGATGGTGTCTCGAGCGTCATCGTACTATGTATGTATATGTATGAACACATGTGTGAATGTGAACATGACATTTTAGTCAAATATAAATGCATGCCTTTCGATACACACTAATTTGGGTATTTACTGGGATGCAAAACTCATTGTTAACGTTTTTTCTCTTTTACCCTGCGATGAATGTCTAGTCGTGGATCGTATCTCAACTAAAATGCGGTATTTTGTTGATTTTGCGTTACGTTGTTGTTGAAAATAAATACAGAAAAAATACAAAATAAATAGCAATAATTAATTATTGTCAACATGAAAATAAAATAGTATAACGGTGTGGCGCTGAAACCTTAATAGATGTTTAAACGATTTTGATTTTCTACGTATTGTATTATATGTACATATGTATGTATGTAGATTGGGCTGCTGTGACAAATGAGGAATAACTTTAATGACTTCCCTAGAGCTCAAAGTATAGTTTTGCCTGCCATTGATTCGGAAACTCAAGCAGTAAATTTGCTGAGCTACGACAATCATAAATGATATAATTTATAAGACTTTCAAAAACAGTACTCCAGTACAGTAGCGGATACAGAGTTTCTTTCTGGGGGGTTTTTTCCTTCCAACATATTTCCAGTATATATTCAATATAATTCTTCTGAATGTGAAGTAAAAGTTTATATTATTTAATTTTTTTGGGTGGACCCCTTTCACACGTACAATATTTATTGTGATATTTGGATCGTGATCCATATTGAGAATTGTTGAATCGCGAATGAATCAAAGTTCCTTCAACAAGTTTTTATCGAAAATATCGGTCAATCTGTGAGATATATTACATAAATTCGGAGATAATTCTTTTCTAATAATAGTATTCCTGTGAGTCAAAGATGAATCGGACCAAAAATTTCCTAATAGAAAGATTTTGGACCATCCGGTTGACTTTATACCGCATGTGAGCTATCTTAATATCAATAAATTTCGTGATCAGGATTATTTTCTGATATGGATCGCGGTCTATCAATATTGTTTGACAACCTGGCAACATCGCGTTCAGGATTATTTTGTCATATGTATCGAGATCCATCTCAATTACATACTAAATCTACAATAAACATCACAATCAGCGTTAATTTGTGATCTATTGTATGATAAACAATCAACATCGCGATCCATCTCTATTGTATGATAAACAATCAACATCGCGATCCATCTCCTCAGCTACTAAACATTCAATAACTATTCCGATCAGGATTATTTTATGGATCGTCATCCTTTAATATTGCCTACTAAACTAGCAACAAATATCACGATCCTGGTTTGCAGTATATATAAGTTCAAATCATTCTTATTTAATAAAACTCAGTTTTTTGTTTACCTTCAAAACGTCACTTTGGCTGGACATTTCGATGGGCGGACGAATTGTTGTTATTTGGCCACAGCACGACATTTTGCAGCTGTACAATTGAGACTCACGCTCTTTCTCTCACACTTAAGCAACTTTTTGAAAACACTCACGAACGATAAATAATAAATTATTTCGTTTATTTATTTACTGAATCACTTATGTGTTTTGATAAAAATAAATACACTCTGCACTTTTTCAATTAACTCTTCGGACGCGCAACTGCACTTAAATAAAACAAAGAATTTAAGTTTATTGAAAAAAGCGTACAAGCACTCTGCATTAATTCTATTATCTATTTTTATTTTTATTTATTCGGCGAGCATTAAAGATTTCAAAGATCACATGAAAGTAAACATATTAAAGACATCAGCACCTAGAACACATAATTTTTTTATTAATCGTTTACACTTTTCGCGCCTCGCATTAAAGCAGCACGTTATGCGTAACGAGCAATAAACGGATTTCACAAAAATTATTTACGAATTTACTAAAAATCTTTTTTGTAGATTTTTTAATTAAACAATTTATCTAAATAAAGATTTCTTTTCATGTTGCCTTTTGAGACTTTATACAGAATTATATGACTGCAGGCATTCCTTTACAAACTGCACGAATAACAATGAGTTTGCTATTAATTTTTTTTTTCAATTTTTTATTAATTTTTTAAAATACTTTTTTTTTGAGTTTTTTTAACTTTTTTTGCTTTTTTTTAATATTTTTTTTGAATTTTGTTCTTTAATTTATCTTTTTATATTATTTTTGTGAACAATGAGTGTTAAACCCCACAAAGCTCCTCAAAAATGGTTTCTATGTTTTTTACATTTTTTACGTTTTCGCCCAATTTCATTTGTTCATTATTATTTTTACACTTTTGCAAATTTCGCTTCTATTAAAAAGTAACATCAAATATATTTTCACACTTCGTTTATATGCACGTCATCTTCGTATTTACACATACAGAAATAAGTGGGTGTCTATATATATAATATAGACAACATTTTAGTCTTCATTACACGTGTCGTACACGTAAGCTTCTTGAGACACTGGGCGCAGGAAATTGTCTCACAAACACGACGAGTTTTTTATAGTTTAAGCATATATTCGCCGATTTTGAATTATTGTTTGCAATTAAGTCGAAAAACGCAAAAAATGTAATTGATCTCGGCACTAGCGCACATACACATTGGCATGCATACATACTGCTTTGAAAACCTTTCAAATATTTTTGAAATCATCTCAAACGTTTGACACCACAAGGCTAAAGTCATGGCAAACACGTCCGAAGTTCCCCAAACGTACAAACGCTGATACCGAAATGTCAGCAAACTTGCTTTCCGCAGAAACGGTTTGCCTTATAGCGCAGACAATGGCGTAGGTGTGGCTGTCAAAGCATTTGCGGAACACCTTGAATTCGGTCAAATAACATACATAAGTACAAGTGGACGCGGTTGATCGCGATCTTTATGTGTTTACCCTTAGCGCGCGATTGGCAGATTGTTGCAGGTTCTAAGTTTGCTGTATTTGGTTAGAACTTTTGGAAGCCTAAAAGCATAAAACACCGTTATATCGTTATGAATGCTGCAATTACACGTTTGTCGCCAGACTTACGCAGAACTACAAATTTATGTACTAGGGTGGCTCAAAAAAAGTATTTTTTTTTTCGTTTGTAGTCTGGAAAATAGGTTCTTAGACACATCTATGAAGATCTCTCTTATTATCAGAACGCGTTCAATCAATATTACGTCTAAGTCTACAAGAAATATCGCGATCAGAATTATTTTGTGATATGGATCGCGATCCATCTCTGTTTCATACTTTCAAATAAATATCGCGATCAGAACTATTTTGTGGCATGGATCCCGATCCCAGAATATACAAATATTCTGGTTTCCTGCTAATATTCATACATGGCTTTAAACGAGTAGTGGCCACAACCCAGCTGCAAAAAATTCATATCTCGCTTGCAACTACATATTTGAAAAAATATCTCGTTTTATAAATTTTATAGATTATTAAATGCTCCATAAAATGGTCTCTTACGGTTGTTACCTAAATCTAATCGCTTAAATGTTAGTACCTAGCATTTGAAGTTTCCTTATTTTAAGGCAAATTGTTTTTTCTTAAGAATTTTATAACTCAATGGTAGAAATCATTTAAAATTGCAAAACTCACAGTTTTGTAGGAAATTTACTAAAATGATTTCGTAAAAAGCGTAAAAACAATATTCATACTTTTTTACCCACCCTAATACATACATATAATTATTTGAAATAGCAAAACTCACAGTTTCGTAGATATTTACAAAAATTGATTTCTTAAAAAGCGTAAAATCAATATTCATATTTTTTTTACCCACCCTAATACATATAATCGTTTGAAATAGCAAAACTCACAGTTTTCGTAGTTTACTAAAATGGTTTCGTAAAAAGCGAAAAAACAATATTCATATTTTTTTTTGCCCACCCTAATACACATAATCATTTGAATTTGTAAAAATCACAGTTTCGTAGAAGTTTACTAAAAATGATTTCTTACAAAAAGAAAAAAAAACTATATTAATTTTTTCTTACCCACCCTAATACATATCAATATATGCACGTATATTGCTAGCTGCGTTAGTGAAAATTGTGAATTTCTTATTAGTCACCTGAATACTTGAAATGCCAATTTTCAGCACCGTTTGTGTTGTGTCAAAAATATGCTCAAGCAAATATCGTGAAAAGCGAATTGGACAAAAGCGAATGCTGCTTCACACATTCACAACGCTATTAATGTGGTGTCTTTTAAGATTTTACTCATTCATACATACGGTATTAATGTGGTGTGTCTCTTAAGAGTTTTCTCATTCATATATCACCAAGTATTAAGCATTTATGCGCTTGTCTCTCTCCTTTTTAATACATCATATGATCACTAAGCTTTTTAATTACGTTTTTTTCAGTTTATTTTTAATGTGAATTTGCTATATGCATACATTAGGGTCACTTTTACTTCCTAAAGTTGTTATAATTATATATTTTTCAGTTTCTTTTTAATATAAG
Source organism: Bactrocera tryoni (assembly GCF_016617805.1). Taxonomy (NCBI): domain Eukaryota; kingdom Metazoa; phylum Arthropoda; class Insecta; order Diptera; family Tephritidae; genus Bactrocera; species Bactrocera tryoni. The sequence goes on from NC_052503.1 coordinate 77,598,841, forward strand.
TTTGTTATATCCATAAATTAGGGCCTCTATTATTTCCTAAAGTTATTTTTTTTTAAAGTTTCGCTAAAAAAGGATCGCACAAAAAAGTTCTTTATTTAAACCGTGCTTAAAACATTTTCTTTTCAAGCATATTTTATATGGGATTTTTGGTTATTTTGCAATAAAGTTCTTAGCCCCAAAGCAAGTGCAACTACAACTTTACAAAAATTATTTACCATTAAAAATGATTTGAATACGTTTTTTACAATATTAATGAATTTTTCATACAAACATTCCCTCAAAGGTTATGCGCATTTCAAATTAAGCATCAAAAGTATTGCTGTACTCATATAGTACAACATGACGTATGAGCAACACAAAACCTGTAAATCCTTTGTACATATGAATACTCATGTTATTTGGTGTAAAGCTTTAACTGCGTAAAACTTTTCAAGACATTTACTCATGAAAAAATTAAAAAAAAAAGAATTTGTTTATGAAAAAATTATCTGCAAATTTTTTTAGAGCAGAAAATTTAGATTATCACTTTTTCAAAGTATAGCCAACAACTCGCTTTATGCAAAATGTGAAAAAATTATAATATGAAATATGTATATGGGAAAAAATATATAAAATATATAATTTAGGCACGATTTAAATGAAAACCAGTAAAAGCGTTAACTTCGGCTTCTTCGAAGCAAGAAAACCCTACACAAATAAAGAAGTTTCCAAACAAGAACTAGTTTTTAATTCTACGGTTTGTATGGCAGCTATATGCTATAGTTGACCGATCTTAACAATTTCTTCAGATATTATAGCAATTCCATTAACAATAATAAAAGTTTTCCATACAAGAACTTGATTTTGATCGTTCAGTTCGCATGACAGCTATATGCTATAGTAGTCCGATCTAAACTATTTGTTCGGAAATTGTACCGCTTTCTTTAGCAATAATTTGTGTCAAATTTTGTTAAGATATCTTGTCAAATAGAAAAGTTTTCTACACAAGCACTTAGTTTTAATGCTTCAGTTTCTATGGCAGCTATATATAATAGCAATCCGATCTGAAAAAATGTATGCGAAGATTATAGGATTGCCTTACATAGCACTCATTACTAAATTCCAGCAAGAAATCTCGTCAAATGAAAAACTTTTTCAAACAAAAGACACGATTCTCGTTGTTCAGTTTTTATGACAGCTATATGCTAAAGTGACCCGATTTGAAAAAATTCTTTAGCTATTTTAGCACTTTATCTTAAAATAAACTTCGCAGAATTTCGTGAAGATATCTTGTCAAATAAAAAAGTTTTCCATACAAAGACTTGAGTAAAATCGTTCAGTTTGTAAGGCAGCTATATGCTATAGTGGTGCGATAGCAGTGATTTCGAAAAATGAGCTGCTGCTTGGGGAGAAAAGAACGTGTGCAAAATTTCAGATCGATACCCCAAAACCTGAGAGTCTATTTCGCTCATAATAAAACTAGTTCAGAAAAAAACGAACACCCTAATATGATAGACGCAAGCAGACATATGTACATATGTCACCGTTTTATTATTTTTTTGCAAAATATTTAACTTCTAGATAGAAATCGAAAGGATATATATATATATATATATATGTATGTATGTATGTATATGCATATGGATCTGAATGTATATAATTTACAGCTACGGGATATCTTTCATTAATTTTTTTATAATGACAAAAAATCTCACTACAAAATTTTTCAAATGCAATGTATACATATTACAATGCACATAAGCACATACAACCATATTTATGAATGTAAGTATATAATATTTGAAACGGAAAAAGAACTGAAAGGCGTTGTGTGCAGCATTGACTCGCTTGGCTTATTTTATAAAATTAACAATAAACATTGTAATTGTCTATACAATATTTTAGTTGTACAAACCATAAATTCATTTGATATGCATGCATGTTTGTTGTTGCTACACTCATTTTCAATTCATAAATTCACGAGTATTCGAACATTTGTGTATAAGCCTTTAGTGCCATAAGGGGAAATCAACTAGTTCGAAATAAATTTTGCTATTAACATTAAATGACTAGTCAGCCGACGAACTGCTTTCTAACAACAACTGGTATTTTGTGTCGGCTATAATGCCACCCAGGACCCAGAGCTCTCTAAGGGTGCCCTAGCAGACTACATTTATTTTATTTCATATCCCTCTCAATGCTGAAAAAAACAGTCCACTACATAGAGGAACATTTTCTCGCTTTTGTAATATGTCATGAAAAACCAGGCAAAGCCATTGCTGCTTTAATTAGCAAAACATTGAAGAATTACAACATTCCTTTGGAAGGTTGCTGTGGACAGTGTTGCGATAATTGTAGTAATATGAACTCGTCGAGTGGTAGCTGATATTTTGAAATATGTGTGGCGTTTTGATGACATATTCATATGGTTTAAATCCTTCAGTCAAACAATGAAAAAAACTTGGTTCTTCAAGCGTTCAATACCACAATGGAAACACGAAAACGATCTGTGGATGAAAATTGCAGGAAAGCGGAAATTTAATTCAAAAGAAATCATTCTAGTTTCTAAGCAGTACCATGATATGAAAGAAGATGACACGTTGAGCAGCTGCAAAAAAGTATTCCGTTGATGTAACTGATTAGTTGTCCAATGAAGCTATTCACCGCAGCCATATTTATAATACAAAATTTTAAAACCCTTCTTACTTTATACAACTTATTGAATGCCATGCAACTTCTTTCAGAGAAACGGACGTATGAAAAGTTTTAGAACATCCATGAAGAGCATTTCAACTGCTTATGAGACATGGGTTTATGACATGCAAACAAGTCAACAATCATCAATGATGAATTTGTTCTGGAGGGTCAGACGGCTAATAAAGAGTTTTATTTGGCCGTATTGAGACGTTTGCGGGAGGACAACCGTTCTGCATTGGAAGAACGCGTCATGAATTTTACACGATGTTAAAGCACCATCACATCGAACCAAGATTGTGACCGAATTTAAAGCCAAAAACGCAATAAATACCATCGATCAACCACCGTATTCACCAGATTTGGCTCCGTGTGATTTTTTCTTGTTTCTCAAACGGAAATTGTCGCTCCGTGGAACCCCGATGTTGCGAGGACTGGAAAAATTGTTGGCATAAGTGTGTATCTGGTGGAGATTACTTTCAAGACGACAAATAAATATTGATGAATATTTAAATATTTTGCGTTTTATTTTTAATTTCCAGGTACTTTTTGTCACAATGTACATGCGTTTCGTTGTTATCGGGATTAGTTTTGGCTTTAAATAAAAAAAAACTTAAAAAATGCTAACGGTTAAACAATCAAATATATTTTTTGTATTCATCAAAGCCACTATCTTGTCGTTCTGCCAGTCTACATAAGCACTGAAACCTCTAAATACTTAAAACCGTTATTATTTCTTGGCAATAGTTAGTGTACGAAATTTGCTAAAAAAAAAACCCCTGAAATGTTGAAACTATATAGTTTTTATGAAAGGTATAATTCGGTTCCCAGTTATTTGGCGGTACCACTAAATGCGCGTATGTATGTATGCACGAATGTGCATGCGCTGCACCAACTCATTTAGCATAGGGAAGCCACTTTAATTGCCTCAACAACTGCACTTATCTCAGCATTTTATATTATTTCTATTTTCAAACGCAAATAAATTATTATATGTATATATATATTCAATCTCATTTGCTTATTTGTAAGTATAATTATTCGCGCATTGTTGTACAAATAGACGAGCGTTTTCGTGCCACTTTTACGCACAGTATAACATTTACGTAATAGACAAAGCACGATGTCACTGTTTTTCAATTAATATTCAAATCGAATAAATTGTACACATTTTTTCTTAAATAATATATTTGTATTTACGTCGCAACGATTGACACCACCGGCCACAAATAAGTAGTTTAGACGATTTAATATTAAACTTTAAACGCTTTACAAGCAAGTGCACGATTTTAGAAATACCGACGCAAAGTTTGACTGCAAACTAAATTTTTTAAAAACTGCTTTAACTCAACATCTGCATTTTCGAACAATCGAACAGTCTTTTTCGCTTGGGAATCGCGACAGTTATTCGCAACAAGCAAGCTATGCCCACATAATGTTCGGGCATCGTGTGAGAGCAAGCACAAGTGACCAGAGCATAGTTGTCGTGCATTTTTTCGGTACGATGCGCTGTTTCGGCCGACTTTCGAAATATAGTATATGTAGAGAATGTACAAAGAAAATAATTTCGTTTGTTATCGTTAATATTCGTGGCGGTGCTCTTTAGCGGTCTCACGCGATCAGCATTTTTCGAAGCACATGATACTGACAACAAGCTTGTGAGCGGCGGCGTTGAGTGGGCAGTGATGCTTGCAGGTGGTTTGGTATGTGGAAGCCTGCTGAGTGATTGACACTCTGTTTAGATCGTTTATTGGATATATGGTATTCTATAGTTCATCTTACGCGTATGGATGTGAATTCCAATATTTGAATATTAAACGAAAAAAACGTTAATTACGGTTGTAAGGAGGCCATAATACTTTTCACAGTTGCTTTTCTTATAATATAAAACGTTATAAAGTGATATTGTCTTGATTTTGTACGATAAGCTTGTATGGCAGCTATATGCTATAGTAGTTCGATCTCAAACAATTTTTTGGAAGATTGTGGCTTTGCCTCCAACAATTGTTCACGCCAAATTTCGTGAAGATATCTCAACAAAGAAAACAGTGTTCCATACGAGTATTTAGTTTTGATCGTTCAGTTTGTATGGCCGCTATATGCTATAGTGATCCGAATTAAACGATTTTTTCGGAGATTATATAGTTACTTCAGATAATAATTCTTACCATATCTTGTGAAAATATCTCTTCAAATTAAAAAGATTTCCGTACAAGGACTGCATTTTGATCGATCAGTTTGTATGGTCGCTATATGCTATAGGGTTCCGATCTGAACAATTTCTTTGGAGATCATAACGTTGCCTTAAAGAATAATACATACAAAATTTTGTGAAGATATCTTATCAAATAAAGAAATTTTCCATACAAGAACTTTATTCTGATCGTTCAGTTTGTATGGCAGCAATATGGTATTGTAGTCCTATATCGGCGGTTCCGAAATATGAGCAGCTTCTTGATGAAAAAGGCATGTATGCAAGAACTTAGAACGATATCTTCAAAACTGAGGAATTAGTTTACATATATATGGGCAGGCAGATGTGGCAGAATGTGATATGATTTGAAAGCCATATGTTGACCTCACGGGAAGTTAGCTGCCAGCTATCTCTATAAAAGAAAGGCAAACACTGTGCCTGGCCACTGCTTGGGTGACTGCCGCGCCACGATGTGATGTGATTTAAAATCCATAAGTTGACCTCACGGGAAGCTGGCTGCCAGTTGCCTCTATATAAGCGAAGCAGCCACCGTACCTGGCCAGTGCTTGGGTGACTGAAGCGCCGCGATGTGATGTGGTTTGAACATCATGAGTTGAGCTTACAGGAAGTTAGCTGCCAGCTACCTCTATATAAGCAAAGCAGGCACCGTACCTGGCCAGTGCTTGGCTGACTGTCGTGCCGCGATGTGATGCGATTTGAAAGCCATAAGTTGACCTCACGGGAAGCTGGCTGACAGTTGCCTCTATATAAGCAAAGCAGGCACCGTACCTGGCCAGTGCTTGGCTGACTGTCGCGCCGCAGTGTGAAGTGATTAGAAAGCCACGAGGTAAAGTCGCGCGAAGGTGGCTGCCAGTTGCCTCTATATAAGCAAAGCAGCCACCGTACCTGGCCAGTGTTTGGGTGACTGAAGCGCCGCGATGTGATGTGGTTTGAATGTCATGAGTTGAGCTCATAGGAAGTTAGCTGCCAGCTAGCTCTATATAAGCAAAGCAGGCACCGTGCCTGGCCAGTGTTTGGGTGACTGTCGTGCCGCGATGTGATGCGATTTGAAAGCCATAAGTTGACCTCACGGGAAGCTTGCTGACAGTTGCCTCTATATAAGCAAAGCAGGCACCGTACCTGGCCAGTGCTTGGCTGACTGTCGCGCCGCAGTGTGAAGTGATTAGAAAGCCACGAGGTAAAGTCGCGCGAAGGTGGCTGCCAGTTGCCTCTATATAAGCAAAGCAGCCACCGTACCTGGCCAGTGTTTGGGTGACTGAAGCGCCGCGATGTGATGTGGTTTGAACGTCATGAGTTGAGCTCACAGGAAGTTAGCTGCCAGCTAGCTCTATATAAGCAAAGCAGGCACCATGCCTGGCCAGTGCTTGGGTGACTCTCGCATGACTCTGCATGATCTTATTTTTTATCATAAATAATATTTTTAATATATTTTAATATAAATAATGTTATTAATAGCTACAGGAAATTATGGTTTTAATAATATTGAAATATTTGTTTATTGTGGTTATAAATTTTGAAGCGTAATTTTTATTATTATTATTTCTATGCCCAGAGGTATTGCTTTGTTGTTTCGTGGGGGCTGAGCTGATGAAAATCAAAATATTCTAATCGAATTAAATCGTCAAAAAATAAATAAATTTGTTAGAATATTGTAAACAAAAGATGCCAGTGATTGATTTTCATCAAAAATTTGCCGAAACGAAAAACATCAAAGTCGAAAAATCGTACCAATAAAAGCAACAACAAAACTTGCTTTCATGATGCATATGTGAATATAGCAATTTAGTAACGGAATTCCAATTATTGGAAACATAAGTTGTTATTCGAATTTTATTAGACTGTAACGTCATTGACTTTGTAGCGTTTAACAGCCACGGGATAACCTGAATGTTTAGGTTTGATTAGATTAGGATCTATTGTGCCCTCTCCTAAGTCACAACGTCTCAACTTTATTCTTCTTCTTTACTGGCGTAGACACCGCTTACGCGATTACGTCTCAACTAGCCCCAGCAAAATGAAATCCTGGTGTTTCAAACTCCAAGTCGAAGAACCGGCAATTCGCAGACGACAAATTGTCTCCTTTGTTCCCTTTCGGACCAACTCTTTTATGGTGTGGGGACCAACCGCAATGAAAAATTCCGATCCTACCATGTTGGTGGATGCTGTGGAGCGGGCAAGCTCATCAGCCAGTTCATTCGCGACTATACCTTTGTAATCTGGGCACCTAGATGAGGTGCACTTAGTTACGATATGATAGACTTTTCAGTCGTTCTGGACAAATAGCGATTTTATCTAGCGTTGCCAGACAAAGTATGAAATATTCTGTTGAACATAGTAATGAATGTTGCTGTTTAATCTCAGTATGAACACTTCAAATTACCGCTAAGCAAATACCAAACGCATTTCAATATACCTATGTATGACGTGATTTAGCAGTAGCATTGTGTTTTTTTTTTTCAAATTTAATGCCAATCAGATCGTTTTCGCAGACGTGAGCACATGAATCATGTGACTTCTGTTGCTACCTTAAACCATATGCAAAGATATATGTATGTACATACGAGGGTTGGCTTTTATATTTCGGGATTGGAGAACAAAAAACAAATATTAATCTTTATTGTTTTTCAAAATATTCTCCTTTTGCCACTCTGATTGCGGCATCTCGACAACATGTTAAAAGCATGTCCGCATCAACCGTCTCTAGAGATGCTGAAAAACGTTGACCTCTTAGTTTATCTTTTCCGTACGGGAACAAAAGTAAGTCATTCGGTGCTAAGTCAGTACTGTATGGTGAATGCTGATTAGCTAGCTTCCTGATTTTGGACAACCGTCACGAAATTCGTCTTGGATTGATCTACGAACTCTAAGATCCACCAATAAGCACTGGTCTCTGTTGCAGCTTTATCGCCAAAAATGTAATTAACTACATCGATACACATTTGCTGAATTAAACCACGTCGAAAGTTGTCAAAAAATAATCGCAAGAAGATACTCGCACTTTAATTCCATTTTTAAACCGAGATGAATATTTTAAGTTACTGTAAATAATACAAATAGCTCTCATATATCACAAAGGTCAGAGTACGTGTAACATCAAAGATGACAAACTTGACGATTTGCCAAATACCGAAATATAAAAGGCAACCTACGTAATATACTCAGTTGGAAAATATATTTTTGAGAAACATACATATCTATATATAGTACATATGCTTCTCTGGCTAGTCAGTGTTTAATTTAAGACATCATAACAATAACGTAACGCAAAAATAGTAGAAGTAAAGGGTGTTTTTTGTAGAGGTAAATAACTTTAATTTGAAAAAAAAAGCACAGAAAATCAATGTTAATTGTTGGCAATGGCTTAGGCACGCAATTTTTGAGTTCCCATTTTTTATCACATTTAAAAAAGTAAAGGGGGTGTTTTTTTGTGGCAATTTCTAAGTTCGCATTTTTTATTACATTTGGTATTTACAAGCTGGAGGCTGGAAATTTGTCGAAGCTTTGCTTTTCTTTGATAGCTGGTTTGCTAATTAGTTCTTCAAGAAATTCCATTCCCTAAAAATGTCATGTTGTCAAAAAACAGGGAACGAAGTAATATCAAGAGTGTTTTTTTTAGACATGTAGTTTTCAAGAAGAAAAAAAGGAATATAATTATATATAATGACTAAGAATTTAGCTCGTATAAATTCGAACCAACAAGCTCAATTTTCGATCACTTTTTGCAGCAATGCAATCGCAAGAGAGCAAGGGAGTACAGATCTTTACTATTCTCCCAAGGAATCAATCGCCTCAGGCTTAACTGGGTGCACAAGCGATTTCAGATAACCCCACAAAAAATAGTCCAGCGGTGTTAAATCGCATGATCTTAAAGGCCATGCTACAGGCCAAAGATGCGAGATAATGCGCTAACCAAAAGTTTCCTTCAATCAATTGATTGCTGCGTTGGCTGTGTGGCATGTAGCACCATCTCTCGTTGAAAAAAAGGTCTTCTACAACAACATCCACCAATTCAAGCACGAACAAGCTATTAGTCATTTCTCTATGGCTTTTTGAGTTTGTAACGGCATCTCAATGAAGACTTGCGGATCATCATCACTTCAAACTCGAGAAATTTGTTTATTAACATACCCATTCATTCAAAAGTAAGCTTCATCGCTAAGCAAAATTTTCTTGTAAAAATCGAGACCATCTTATTTTGTGCCCATTCACCGAAAGTGCGACGCGTTTGATGGTCGTTCGGTTCCAATTCTTGCACAAATTGGTTTATGTAAGTCCACAAACCAAATATAAAGTGAATAAGAACAGCTCCAATTGTGCCGCGCGATGGCGGATGGTCTAATTCGGGTCGTCTTCGATACTATGCTTTAAAGCAACTACAGCGTCTCAGCTGGAAGCAGCTATACGTAGTGCGCCTCTGAGGAACCGCATTATCCACTTGAGTAAACGTGACGCGAGATCTATCTATTATATTAACATGTTAATCTTATAAACTGTCTCACTTACCTCCAATATAGGCGCTTGATTATCCAGAGGCACTAGCGGCTTTTCCGGTATGGGACGCGATTTTAAATAATAAGTAGCCGCTGCTGCAATACCAGTTATTGTGATAACGCCCGCCGTACCACCAAAGTAATACAAATAGCCGTCAATCTCATCAACTGTAAGTGTATTTGAGTGTTACTTTAGTATCGAAAATTACAAAAAATGCATAGTTCTTTCATATTTGAGTTACAGTTACGTTTAAGTAATAAGTTTAAATAATCATAAGTCAATACTTACGTAAATATGAAAAGTTGCTCACTATGAAGTGATTGAAGTAAGCTAAAATTGATTTCTCCGGCGTCATGACTGACATCTTAATTGAACTGTTCTCCGATATCGAAAGACTTATTCAAGCTATTTGCGAAGCGCAAGTTGAATATTTATGTATGTAAGTATGTTTCTATATAAAGCTTTCCACGTCGAGTATCAACTTAAAGATTGCTTTTTATCAACATCTACAAAATACTTGAATGAAAAGTCTGACAGCGACTTATTGGAATGCAAGTTATTCGGTTATTTACTAATTAGAAGAAAGCACGTGCTTTGTCGTTTCTGAAATATTGAAAAGAAAAATAAATAATAGCTATTTTATTTCTAGTACAATAAAAATTTTAACTTCTGCTGCATTATAATACCCTTCACTAGAGCATTTTTTATGGTATAAAAGTTTGTATGGCAGCTAGATCTTATAGTGGCCCGATCTAAACAATTCAATCTCATAACAATCTATGCCAGATTTCGTGAAGATACTTCTTCAAATAAAAAAGTTGTCCCTTTCTTAAATTTCGTCCGATTGGAGTCGGGACGGTTATCCAATGTTCCCTTGCGTTCTGGCGTTGGACCATTGGACCTTCAGTGAGCTCAGCAAACGCTGTTTAACAAACAGAGCTTTTGCGACTACGAGTTACTTCTGACCCCGAGTGAATCGTAAGAGGTCTTCCGAACTCCTGGCTCTTAACAAAACCAATCTCTCCCCAATTATAGGTGTTCTGACCGGACACTGTCCAATATGTTTATATACGGTTCAGCTCAATATTCTGTCGGACGCTATTTGGAAAACTATATGAAGGAAGGTCGATCGATGAGTATCTGATAATCTATCTTTCAGGAATTTTTGGGTAACACAAAGGACGAATTTCTGTCAAAGTAAGATTCAACGACTTCCAACGACGTCACCTAACCTATAAGATCTCCCAGTTCAGTGTACAAAAAACAAGTTCAGCAACAATTCTAGCAAAAGTTATTTAATAGAGCAATTTCCCAACAGGAGGTATGACAACAACTTGTTAGTTTCTATTGGCTAGCGGCTGGCAGCGTTTATGTCATAGTCACACCACCACCCTCAAGTCATAACGTCAATCGATTGCCCTGAGAATCAGCAAACCTGCAGCAGACCATTAGTTGTATGGTATCGATCGCTGTCTACATACTCGTATAGATGGCATGCACCACTAAATAAATAAATAAAGATTGTGTACGAATATCAATAAGTCTTCTAAACAGGGTTGCGAATGCTTCAATACACAAATTTTGGATCAAAAATTGAAAAACTATTAAATTAAAACTTAAATTTTAAATTAAAGTGAAAATTACTTTTTCTTTATCCTAATTAAAAATTAAATTTAAAATTAGCAATTTCATGAAACATATCGGCGGTTCCGATTTCCTAATTAAAAATTAATGTTTCATGAAATCTTTAAATTTAAAAATTAAATTTTTCATTTAAATTTCATTAAATTTTTAGTTTCCCAGGTTAAAAATCGGATTTTTAATAAAAATTTAAAACTATTGAATGATAAAATCGGAAATATAAATTCAAAATTTATTTTTTATCCGAAATAAGTAACTTTTCTATTGAAAATTTATTTTTAAATACAAATGGCAAATTAAAAATTCAAAAAATTACATTTTACATTATATTATACAAAATTAAAAAATGTGGAAAAATCAAAATACATTTAAAATCCGGTTTTTGGGAAACAAAAATTATTTTTATTTCCGTTGTTTAGAATAATATGTTTTTATTTTTTAATCCCGTATTGGGAATAAAAAAATTTAAAAAAATTAAAAAAAAAATTTGTTATATATTTTTTAATCCGGTTTTAGATTAATTCTTTTTTATTTTTAATGAAATAATTTCTTTTTTTTAATAAACAAATTTTAAAATTTATTTTTTTTTTTTTAATTTTAAATTAATAAAATTAATTTTAATAAAACTAACTTTGATCCCGTATTTGTTTTATTAAATTTTTCAATTTTCAGTTCCAAAATCAGAATTTTTTCAATTAACGTTTTTGGAATAAAAAAATATAAGTATAATTTCAATATGGTTTCTGAAAAAAAAATTTATTATTAAATATTTTAAAAAATTAAAAAAAATTGGAATTACAAAATACAAAGAAATTTTCTCAAACCACGGACTAAAAGTATTTATGTTTTTTTTAATGAAAATATATTTACTTTTATTTTTTAATAAATAAATTTAAGCACATAAAAGATAAATTTATTTAGCTCAAATAATAATTTTTATTGTAGAATTGTTTTGTTTTTATTATTTAAAAATATAAAATATCAAAAAAATTAAATAAATAAATATAAAAAAAAAAATAATATAATATAATAAAAATAATCATTATATTATTATTTTTTATAATCATTATTATTAGTTTTTCCGATTTTGAGATTAAAAATTAGGTTCATAAAAAATAAAAATAATATTTATATAAAAAAATTAAATTTTATTTTTATTAAAAAAATATAAAATAAAATAAAATAAATAAATATAAAATATTAATACAAGTAAATGTGGAATCTGATTTTTGAAAATAAGAATTTAGTTTTATAAAAAAACAAAATACAAATAATATTTATATAAAAATAAAAAAAAATAAAAATAAATTTTATTATTCAAAAAAATTAAATAAATAAATATAAAAAATTAATAAAATAAATGTTTAATCCGGTTTTTGAGAATAAAACTATATTTTTATTTCCGGTTTTTGTGGCTTAGTTTTTTCATATCATTTTATCCCGTATTTTAGATAAATTAAAGAGTTTGAAATAAAATTTAAAACAAATAATAAAAAACAAAATTATTATATTTTTTTTAATCCGGTTTTTGAGATATAAATAAATTAATAAATTTTTATTAATTACCAATTATCCCGTATTTGTTTTTTGTTCAATTCGATTTTTGACAACAAAAATTTTAAAATTCTTTTTAATTAAAATTTTCGGGATAGCAAAATAAAAAAATGAATTTAAAAGTCAATTCGATTATTTTTTAAATTCAACACGTCGCGTATGTTGTATATAAACACAATTGACCACTTTTTGTTTTTTAATTTCGTATTTGGCATTTATTTTTTTTTTTAATCCAGTATTTTGGATTGAAAATCTAAAAACCATTTCTAATTAAGATTTTCGGGGAAACAAAAAAAAACTATTATTCAACTGTTATTTTTAAATGCATTGCAACCCTGCTTCGAACAATAAATAAGCACACGTCACATGTATGAACACACCTGCCAACTTTCTCATTACAAAACTTGTCTATGAGTTTAAAAAAAGTTACGCTGGAGAATGGGTGCAGCTGTGCATGAATGCGCCGCATAAAAACCTTATAATTTACATAGCATTTAGCTCACAAAAATGTCATCATTATTATTATATCATTATTATATTAATGGCAATAATAGCTGCATTTACCGTTCAAAATGATAAGAAATTAAAAAATGAGCCGAAAGTTATGAAGCGTGAAAATACCAAAAAACGCCAGATTTGAACTTCGTTGCTTCTGCTGTTGTTGTTTTGATTTATTTTTGGACTGTAACCTAAAATGCAAAATAACGTAACATCGCTTTTCATCAGTTTACAGATGAAGGAAAAGCGATATAATAGAAACCACTCATATTGAAAAAAATTTGAGTTTTGGTTATAAAGTGGTTATATATTGGTTTTAAAATGGTTATATATTGGTTATGTATTGGTTATAGCTGTCAGCGGAGACCGAAAATTTCATGCTACATATATTTAATATAAGCAAGTGAATAAAAGCTCAATTTCGATTTTTTTATGATACGTTGTTTTGCATTTCAGGTGACGATATGCAGTCCAAAAATCAAAACGACAACAGCAGAAGCCACCAAGCTTAATTGTGACTTTTTTAATACTTGGTTGCAAAGATTAAAATCAATAATTTCTTATTTTGTTATTGAAACAAATCTATCACACGCACCAATGCATCCGGTTGGCTTTCCAGCGTTTAAACACACTGCTATTCATATGATTTTTACCCCTGCGCAAAGCACAATAACATTAATTTAATTAACAGCTTACATTTCGAGAAATTGAAAAAATTATAACTAAATGTTAAACAATTTTGGAGCCACTGTGACTGTTCCGAATGCATATTTCGTATTTAGTTAGTAAAGCTTAAAATTTACACTTTCAACACCTTAATAATTAATCCAACTTGAGTTTAAACACTTTATTCCAATTCAATTTTCATAAATTAAAAATTTTGTTTTAAAAATGGAATATCTTATGTAGCAACAACACCAATATTTCCACACAAAAAAATTTTAACAACTGAAGACCTAATATTTCTTTATTATATTCTATATTTATGTTATTTATATTCCATAATTATTTAATTTCCGGCACTTACCGCACACGATAATGTTTACGTTAGCCAAGAAAATTATCGATTTTTCCAATTATAGCAAACATTCAAAATTCTTCTTATTTTTCTTTGTTATGTTTTCATATATTGACTGCTCACTTACAGCGCCACATAATTTTTACTTTAGTCCAATTACTTTCAATTCTTTTTCAAATTATGAAAATTCGTAATTTTGTTACTATATTTTTTTATGTTTTCGGAAAGCAAGTGCTTTCGCTTCGAAACCATACACAGTCTAAACAAACACGTGCGAGTCGTCTGCCTTCTTACGACAGACTTATTAGACCGGAATACAAAGCGGCAGTCGCGCAGCGAAAGGAGCTACGAAAATAACGCTCGTGTTGAAAATTGTCAAAAACCCGATCATATGTTGTCTTTTAATTGCTTTGCTATTATTATTATATTTGTTTTTGTACCAGCTGCTCGAGCACACAGTAAAAATTCTAAAGCTAAGCCAAACACTTACTCACTGTTTTATAGACTTTAAAAACAACTCTCAACCGAAAAATCGATGGCAGAGTAATAGCCCTACGCTGGCCTACAACTATGTAGGTATGTGTGTAAAAGCTTTGCTGCACTCAAATGTCAAACGCGCACTGAGCTCAGTTGGCTGCAGGACGGCAGAGTGCAAGCGATTATTGACCGGCGCGTTAGCGCATAAATATCTGTCGTCCAATGGCAGTCAGGGTTGGTATGGCATTTAGTATATATGTTTGTACACATGTATGTACATATCTGCAGTCATATTTAGTATTCGCATGCGATTATATTACACATGTGATGATGTTTAAAATCGGCTTCGTTTTAATCAAAGCTGCACAATAATAAAATTTACATTTTTGCGTTTTATGCAATCTTTATGCATAATATACATAATATGTAATTGATAAGCTTGACAAACATACAGACATCCATACATACATATGTACATGCATACGTACATATACATTTATGGATATTACAGTCAAAGATAAACCTTTGTTGCAAGTTGTTTATATGTACATGTTTGCATGCTTCATTCAAAAGCGCAATACATTAACCTCTATATTATATACAAACTAAAGGGTGATCCATTTCGAGGTTACCTACTTTTTTAAAGGAAAACCCAAAAACTTCAAATTTTTGTGTTGAATGTTTGTTATCATACCAAAGAACATTCTTTGCCATTTATTCTTTGAAGATTATCTCTTTCATATACATTTTATTAGCCGCGGCTACGTCTCAGATGGTCCATCCGTTGAGTCTAATTTTTGATGACTCGTTCGAGCATTTCGACTGGTAACACGACGCATGATGTTTGGCTCCAAGACCTGAATGGAAGCTGCATTGTACGCATAAATTTTAGACACAGAAAAGAGTCTAACGTTGTGATATCACACGATCTTGGTGACTAATCGACCGGCACAAAACGTGAAATTATCTGCCCACCGAAGATTTCATTGAAAAAAGTACTTTTACTTGAATCACCCATTATTACTCGATTTAGGCAATATATTTAGCTGCTACAATAACAGTAATATTTATAGAAAACGGTTCGCGCAACATTCGGGCTCTAATCAAAACGATCCCTAACTTATTTCCACCTAGGGACTATCAAACAGTTTTAGAAAAATTACAAAGAAAAGAACTGTGAACGAGCTCAACTCATAACTAGAACTGGAACACATATAAAAGTTCAAATTTCACATAATATGACAGCTTGACACGACTCACTCGTGATCTGTCAAAAAAAAGGCTATTAAAATAAGTACCTCTACTACTACTTACCAGTTCATTTCCAAAAAGCGCTACTAGACATTTCTATTAAAGATCCTATGAGCTTCTAAAGACTCAATTTATAATACTAACCGAAACTCTTGGGTACTTTGGATCCTTCAACTCTTTCTTCTGCAAAGACCTCACGAGTTGCACCACATATATTTGTCAGTTTCCGCTCTAACCCTATCTATGCATTATAGTTACAGTGGCTTGTCTTGCTGGTCACCTGTTTTTACTTGTTTATTCGTTTCTTTGTTAATCTTACAACAAAAGTAAAACCTCAACAGGGTGATTTTAAAAGCTTGAGACTTTATAACATATGCATATCGTCACCTAAAATGCAAAACCACGTAACATCAAAAAAATCCAAATTGAGATTTTTATTGCTTACGATTTACTACATCACATTAAATACATGTATAATAAACTTTAAAGCTTCCGCTGTCATTTATAACCAATATATAACCTATATATAACCATTTCATAACCAAAACTCTAATTTTGTTTCATTATGAGATTATATTGTTTTTGCTTCGCCTGTAAACGAAAAGAGATTTTACGTTATTTTTCATTTTAAGTGGTGATATTTTAATTCAGATGATCCAGTGCTGGTTTGGAAACTTAATTCTATGCGCCAAACCAAACAAGTACTCAAAACGAAAAAGCTTCCAACGTACAATAAAATGCAGCTACAGAATAAGCTTTTGCATAAACTTAGGCGCAAAAATATCAAATACAACGCTGAGCAACCAAATTCCTCTTATCGCTCAACACGAAACCGCAAAAAATCAAAATATAAACTTGCATACATGTTGTTGTACTTGTATGTTGCTATGTTGTAATCTTCTTAATGAAATGTTATATTTACAAATCACTCAACTGTCTGTCAAGCGAAGGAAAACAACTATTTTCTAGCTATCATCGTGGTTAATTTTATTATATTAAAATAACAAAAAATATTGTTTATGTGACGTGATTAAAGTCAGTTAGTTTCATTCTATTAATAAAAAAATATTGTTTTTTTCGCCGTCATTATCAAAATAAATGTTTCTGGCATAAATTGTTGTAATGGATACGAAACTAACTGCCAAAACAGCCGAAGTGATACATTTGGGCGCTACAACCAAAACTATTTTCCAGGATGCGGAAACGCAAAATCTAGCAACGGAGCATAAAATTGACAATAATGACAAAAGTGGCAATAATGCTAATAATGACAATAATAGCAACAATAGCAACAATGGCTACGATATTGTCGAAACGGATAATGAACCTGAAGCATACCCGATTGTGAAGCGTCCCACTAAATCGGAGCTGGGACGTATGAACAGTTTAGATTATGCAGGAAATAAAAATGTAGTGGAAGGTTTGTAAACTAAAAATACAAATTTCATAATTTAAAACATTTATCACTATTTGCAGGTTTGATGGACATTGCACTATTGTCAGCGAACGCTAATCAGTTGCGGTTTTTACTTACATACAATAACAAAGCGCCTACCTTTTATATCAGTCTGGGGCTAGTGAGTGTCTCTTTAGTGCTGCAGGTTGTTGTAGGTCTGGCGCTAATCTTTAAGGTATTAGTAATGTATAGTAAAAACATTTGCTATGATTAGTTGTATGTGTGTATGTAGATGAAATGCAAACTGTTTTTTACAGCGTCACATGAAGAAGAACGATCGACGTTATATCTACATTAAGGAGCTGCTGATTTTTGGCATATTTATTATAACTGTAGTGAATGTACTGATTGCTGCATTTACCACAACCGAAAGCGATGACAAACCATAGGCGGTCCGATTGATCAAATAACACCAAATAACAAAGTATAATGAAATTTTTTAGAAACTAAAAAGACTAATAAAGACTGCTGTTAAAAGTTTAAGTGAGTTTCAGTGGTTCAAAAAGTGGGTATTATTACTAATTTTTTAAATATAAAAACATTTTTATTAAAAAATTCCGAAAAGTGAGTCGTTTGTACGTCAACTGCCGTGACATCTCAAAAAAATTGCTCTTGCCCTTGACAGCATAACTCATTATTGCTAGATTTAAAAACAAAAAATCAAAAATAGTTCGTTTGTATATGGAAAAATTTCATTATTGGACGAAGAAAACAACTAACGTGTGATCCAGTAGAGGTACGTTTTTTAAAGCTTTTCAGCCAGATCACGCGTAAGTCGTGTCAAGCTGTCAGGTTGCTTTTGTTCAGGGTTGATTGGCATATCATCATGGAAACAACTTTATCAACTTTATTACGAAAGTTTACGTTCTGTACAGAATGTATTTCGCGCGCTCCACTCAACTAATGGTCAACATAATCGCTTACTGAGCTTACCATTCGCAACACTATCACGCATATTGAGACCCAGCATTCATTACTGGATAAGACTCGACCGAGTAGACCAGGTCCAGCACCCAGTGAAGAAAATATAACGGACGGAGCTGAGAGTATACAAGAAGACCGTGGAAAGTCGATTCGGCGTGGTTCGCAGGAACTCGAACTGACGTATAAAACGACTTGGCGCCTTTTACGTCGACCTTCCCAAGCCACCTTCAGTTCCAAGAAGATCCGACGTTTTCGAGCCAAATTCGTTTAAAGGCCTTGGACCAAAACAATACGCGTGTCATTCGCCAGTTACCAGTCGAAATGCTCGAACGAGTCATCGAAAATTAGCCTCAACGGATGGACTATCTGAGACGTAGCCGCGGCCAGCATTTGAAAGAGATAATCTTTAAACATTCCTCACGAATTTTGTATGGAAAACTTTTTTGTTTGACAAAGTATCACCACAAAATTTTTCACATATTACTGTCCAACGTAATGTGATAATACCAGAAGAAATTGTTCAGATCGGAAGACTATAACATATAGCTGCCATACAAGCCGGCTGAACGAAATCAGTTTTTTGTATAAAAAGTGTTTTATTGGTGAAGGGTTGTTGTTGTTTTTGTTGTAACGCCAGAAATTTTACGAGTTGAAGGTTCTTTGCCTGAAAAAATCCGCGTCCGTCCCACTTAAGTAGACTCAGCTGTCGTGGGAACGGGTATTCTAACTTCGCTGCTAATTTCGAACAAAAATAATAAATTTTGTATTTTTTGTACTAAAAAAAATCTAAAAACATATATATTAAAAACTTTTTCATTATAATTTGTTTATTTACTTTCTTTCTTTTATTTATATTTGTATATTTAAAATGTAATAAATGCACATATTTTACAGACTACATAAATTTAACTTATAACAATGGGGAAAGGTGTATAAAAATAGTTTTAGAAATTTGCTTTCAACGTTACATACGTATATAATAATATATATGTATATGTTGATATGTACATATATACAAGTTAATCTGGTATTGAGCGCATGACTTTGATCTTGCAGCATCACACAAACAATACACTAATAAATGCACTGTAGATTTCTGTTACGATATTGCACCTGCCTTCTAACT
Source organism: Bactrocera tryoni (assembly GCF_016617805.1). NCBI lineage: Eukaryota > Metazoa > Arthropoda > Insecta > Diptera > Tephritidae > Bactrocera > Bactrocera tryoni. Next base: position 77,618,165 of record NC_052503.1, read on the forward strand.
GGCATACAACAAACAAGCTGTTGTAACGCCATCATTTCTCACATCTCTTTTCTAGTTTACTTGGCGTACTCCTTCTTGATCACTTTAGCGATTGTGCTCAACTGCATGTTGGTGGTGCCTTCATAGATGGCGCCAATCTTAACATCACGATAGTATTTCTCCTGTGGGAAGTCGCGCGTGAAGCCGACGCCACCCATCCAGTCAATACACTTGATGGTGGCACGTTGCGCCACCTCTGACGCGAAGAACTTGGCCATGGCGGCTTCTTTGAGGAACGGCTTGCCCTGCTCCTGCAAACGTGCCGCATTGTAGGTGAGCAAACGTGCCGCTTCAATCTCGGTAGCCACCGTGGCGATTTGATGTTGCATGGATTGAAACTCATAGATCTCCTTGCCGAACTGCTTGCGCTCCAAGAGATACGGTATGGTGTGATCGAAACAGCCTTGCGCGAGTCCCACCATTTGTGCGCCAATACCGATGCGTCCCTCATTTAAGAAACCAGCAGCATATTTGTAGCCATGACCGAATTCACCCAGTAAATTCTCTTCAGGTATACGTACGTTGTCGAAGGTTATCATGCATGTGCCAGATGCGCGTATGCCCAGTTTGTCTTCAGGCTTATTCACAATTAGACCGGGTGTATCGCGATCCACAATGAATGCGGTGATGCCGCGATAGCCCTAAGCGCAGGAAAAATTAAGAAAATATATATTTATTTACTTGTATATATATATTAAAGAATTTTCTATATATGCACTTTGGCAGTAGTTAATGATTTGACTTACCGCTTCTGGTTTGGCGTTAGCGAATACAAGGAAGACGCCAGCCACATCGGAATTGGAGATCCACATTTTTGTGCCGTTAATCACGTAGTGATTGCCATCTTTTTTGGCAACAGTTTTCAAACCGAATGCATCCGAACCAGCACCCGGCTCAGTCAAAGCGAAGCTGCCAGGCTAGAAACAAAAAAAAACAGTGATATAAATTGTAAATATAGAAAAAATAAGTTGAAGTTTGATTAGAAATACGAAATGACTTTTTCGACTACCCAATATATGTATTTACAAGTATTGATATTTACAAGCTCGTTATACGCTTAATTTACAAATTACTAATTGACAGCTTAAATACTTGAATTATATTGCCGGATATGTGGTATTGACTCTACCATATCACAACAACATTTTTTCATTAGCAATATGGATCTTACTGTTACGTATTGTAAATATTTAAGTATGCACTCCATCAGTCCTGTATATTTATTCTATAATAAAGTTTTATAATCAAACGGGTGTCTGTCGAGATTTGTAAATATTTAGTCTGTCATATAATTGAGTTATTGTCAATAACATAAAGTTATTAATTGTATTTTAAGCACAATACTCACATATTCTTGCGCCAACTTGGGTAAATACTTCTTTTTCTGCTCCTCACTGCCGACTTTCATCATTAGAGAGACAACCAAAGTATTGTGGATATCAACTAAAGCAGCAACGGCCGGATCAACCTTTGACAGCTCTTCAACAACTAGTATGGTGGTCAAGAAATTGCAACCACTGCCGCCCAAATCTGGATCAACCTCAATGCCCATTAAACCGTTCTCGAAAACCGCCTGCACCACTGAGGGATCGAATTTGTGTTCCTCGTCCATTTTTTTAACAAGTGGAGCGATTTGTTCTTGAGCCAATTTGGCAACTAAAAATGTTTGAGAAACATAAATTTATATTTAATTAACAACGAAGTGGAAAAATTAAACATAATAATTGCTTAAGTACACATTAAACCATGAAAATGTTAATATAGAAATAGCTTTCTTCAGTTAGCGAAGAGTTGAAGAGTAACGAATCGAACAAACTATGACAGATGCTCCAACAAACGGGCAACATTTTTGGTGCAACCCTGCGCTAATATTGTGACTCAGAGTCTAGGGCTCTTTAGTTTTGTTTTTATATCTTACTATAATTGATCTTAAGTCTTAAGTTTCAAAAATTCAATAAAAAATAATAATTTTTTATGGGCTGTACCACTTTAATGGGCTATACTCATTAGAGCAGGTCTATTTACAGGTAGCCAAAACACGGAAATATCGGTTATGAGGGAAAATTGTTCTACGGATCATTCATCATAGCCTGAGAGGCTATGTGTCTAAAACCAGTTTCGAGCCGACGGTTTTTAAAGCGAAGTTTTTTAGGGATTATAAAAATTTGTTTAAGCCATATAGCCCGGAATGGAAGATGATACTCTAGCGATAAGCTCCTTCGTTTCGACACCCATAGGTAGACAATGAAAGTAAGGGTAGGCAAAGATCCAATGGAAGGACTAAGTGTATAGCAACATGGCTGTAATTGGCATGTACAAATGACGTGACCTTGCAACGAATAGAAGCAACTGGTGAAGTTTTGGGACCCACAGTTGTAGTACCAAGGAAGAAGGCAAAGACTTGATCTCTTCTAAGGCGTTTACATGCAGAAATTTCTTTATAAACGATCGGATTTGTGGACAGATATTTCATCACGATAATACACCGTCACATTCTGGCATGATTATGACTGACCTTTTTGACCAAACATAAAACACAAAACAAGCGCCAATCGCTCTGTCAAAACTCGCCAAATTTAACTGGCTGCGACTTTTTTCTGTGTTCGAAATTGAAAAATTCGCTTCGCGGAACCGTGACATGGGTCCATTAAAGTCATTCGCTGAAGGCACTGAAAGCCATTCCAGTGAAGGCAAAAAGTGTATGGAAATTGGATGAATTGTTACGCTTGTATTGACTCAAAAGGAGCCTATTTTTATAGCCTTTTAATACAGATTTGTATTAAAATTCATGAAAATGATATTTTTTATTATCAGACCGTGTCAAATTCGCTCAGATGATATGTAATCTCGCACTAAAATGTGTAAATTTATGGATTTAGTAAGTAAGTAATTCGAAACGCAAGTAATTCTAATGTAAATAGAATCGGATCTGTCGTCAGTAGTATGTACGTATGTATGTATTAAATCAGTTTTATTATGAAAATAAACAAGTAATAAATGCACATAATAGAAAATAGTCAATAGCATCAATCGAAGTTTTGCGTGAATGAGCTGATCGTGTCACGTCATATGCTTCTCTCAGCAGACAAGCCCACATTTTGTACCTTTGGTATATGTATATATGTACTTATGTATATATGTATATAGTATAGCTCAGCGCTTGGCATACCTCCTTTTATACGGTAAACGTGAGCGGCAAATTCTCACTCAAGTTCATAAACATATATGATATGCACAATGTTTGTATGTAAATATGTGTGTATGCATATATTATTGGAATTTGTTGGAAATTCATAACGTGGTGGTACACATTGAAATCCAAGCATGAAGCTTTTATAATACCATATATGTATATATACACACACATACATGTACACACTTTTTGAGAGCTAATAAATAACAAGTGATAGATATCAGGTAACTACCACAATAAATATTTCTACCCTGAACAGGGTATGGTGTTGCGCTTGCCACAAAGTTTGAAACAACCAAGAGGAAGATCCGACTGAAACCCTACAAAACATATATCTTTGAGAAATCGCTTTGAAATTTTGCACACTTCCTTTCGACCCCGGAACCGCCGATATCGAACAACTATAGTATATAGCTGCCATACAAACTGAACGATTAAAATAAAGTTTTTGTATGAAAAACTTTTTTTTTGACAATATATTGTCACGAAATTTGGTATACATTTTTGATTAAAGCAACAGTATAATATTTGAAGAAATTATGTAGATTGAGCCACTATAGCATATAGCTGCCATACAAAATGAACCATCAAAATTAAGTCTTTATAAGAAAAACTTTTTTATTTGACGAAATATCTTCACCAAATTCGACAAGAATTATTTTCCAAGACAACGCTAAAATATACAAACAAATTTTTCAGCTCGGATAACTATATCATATAAGCTCAAATTCAAACTGAAGGAAATTGTGAAGGATATTCCTGTATTCGGTGCAACCGAAGTTAACTTTTTCTTTTTTTTTTATACATATTGACAAAAAAAAGCTGTGTTCTCAAAGAATACACCCGAGCTAGCCGCAATTAATGCCAAACGGGTAGTAATGAAAATCAGTTACTCTCCACTCAACCCTTTTAAAAGCTGTTACCAAAGCATAAAAAGCGCTCTGTATTCATACTTGTATAAATACAGGCCCATTATTTATATACTCAAAGAAAAGTGAATCGCACATTTCATAAAAAAGGCACGAATGTACGCATGTATGTATGTATGTCTGGTATCTTATTCTCTTTTGCCCAATTGTACTCACACACACTCATATGTTGGTACATAAACTGATTAGATTGCTTTCTTGCTTTGTTGACTATATTTATATTCATAAATATTTAGGTACACACATATGCTACATGCATACATATGAATATATGTGTATGTGTAGATCAATATGTATAATATAATTTAACATTTCTATTGATGTGGCACGTGTATGCATACACGAATACGATACAAGTATAAATAGACCGCTGTGTGTGTGTAATTATAACAAAAAACAGCTTTGCGAAGCGTTCGGACCAGTTCTAAAATTCGCTTTAGCGATGTTTATTTGGCGGACAAGTGTATGAGAACAACAACAGCGGCGTCGTCGTTTGACTTGACAAAACATTTGTCGCATATACATATGTGAGTATTTTTATACCCTAAACAGAGTGTAATAGGGTACCCACGAAGTCTAGCACTCAGAAGGTTTAGCGGAAATCTTATAAAGTATATCGGGGCCTGAAATGCAAAACTACGTATCGTCAAAAAAATCAAAATTAAATTAATTTTATTGCTTACTACGTCATATTACATATACATACATATATATGTATCATAAAATTTTAACCTCCCGCTGTCGTATATGTATGTATAACCTATATATAACCATTTTATAACCAAAACCATTTGTCGAAATATCTTTTTCTAAGTTGGTATGACTGACAGTGACATCTGCGCCAAAGGTCACATCAAAATAATCGTTAGTGTTTAGTATACGTTTGTCTTTCTGAATATTAAGAAATTCCATTAAATTTTGTGTGCGGAATCAAATTTCTGGTGCCGAAACGTTCAGAATGTTGGAAAAGGTCTTCGGTGATAACTGTTAGTCGCGAGCAAGTGTTTTTGATTGAAATCGCGTTGACGATGAAGCACGTCCAGGACGGCCATCAACATCAACTGATGAGCAACTTGTCAATAAAATGAAGGAATTGGTGCTTGAGAATCGACGATTAACATTCAGAAATCTTACTGGTATCGTTGATATATCGGAAGGATCAGTGAAAATCATTTTGAAAGATAATTTCGGCCTAAGAAAAGTGAAAGCACGCTTGGTTCCAAAATCACTCAATGTTTTCGAAAAAAACGTCACGTTAACGTCTGTGAAGCAATGCTATCCGACTACCAGGATGTCATGAAACGTATTATTACTGGCGTTGAGTCTTGGATATATGATTACGACCCGGAAACAGACGATCAATCGTCAATCAATCTTCAAAGTGTTCCAACAAAATTAAAAGTTAAATTTTAAAAAGTCCTCTGGGAGTGACCTGGAAAAAATTATCATCTAACGAATTAACCTTGATTTTTCATTTTATGAGAGGCGCCGAACCCCTATTTTTTCAAGACAAGTTTCGAATAATTGCTGTCATTTCCGTTCTTTTTTTATGAGCTCAAAACGATCTATAAAAGTTTATGCAGATTTTTTTTTGAAATACGTTTTTAACACTGTTTTCTTCTGATATGTGTATTTATATGCATGTACATATACATATGTATGTATGTATATACATACATGTAGTATATATTAACTTTTTCTTTTGTGAAGGCAATTGTCGATCAAGATAACCAAACAAAGCGTGTTTGCTTTCCTTTTAGTACCTGAAATACTGAAGACTCATGCATGTACGAAAACGTAATTACAGTTAGTCGCGATTTTTAACTAAGACAAGAAAAAAACCCTAATACCCTTCACGAATAAACAATTTTATAAGCCAAAACTTGATTCCTATCGTTCAGTGTTCAGTTTGTATGGCAGCTATATGATATAGTAGTCCGATTTGAACAACTTCTGCGGAGATTATACCGTTTTCTCAAATAATGGTCTGTATCAAATTTCGTGAAGATATATTTACAAATAAAAATGTTTTCCATACAAGGATTTGATTTCAATCGTTCAGTTTGTATGGCAGCTATATGATATAGTAGTGCGATCTGAACAACTTCTGTGAAAATTGTGCAGTTGTCTTAAATAATAGTCTGTACCAAATTTCGTGAAGATATATTTACAAATAAAAATGTTTTCCATACAAGTATTTGATTTCGATCGTTCAGTTTGTATGGCAGCTATATGATATAGTAGTTCGATCTGAACAACTTCTGCGGAGATTGTATCGTTTTCTTAAATAATAGTCTGTACCAAATTTCGTGAAGATATATTTACAAATAAAAATGTTTTCCATACAAGGTTTTGATTTCGATCGTTCAGTTTGTATGGCAGCTATATGCTATAGTGGGCCGATTTGAATAATTTCTTCGGACATTAAACTGTTTCTTTAAATAATAGTCTTTACTACATTTCGTGAAGATAGCTTGTTAAATAAAAAACTTTTCCATACAAGGATTTGATTCCGATCAATGAGCAGCTTCTAGGGAAGAAAAGGACGTTTGTAAATTTTAAGATCAATATCTCAAAATCTGTGGTTTTTTAACTAGTTCATTTTTATATACAGACAGGCGGACATTACTAAATCGACTCAGCTTATGCTGTTTGGTTTATAAAAAACTATATATAACGTATTATATAGTAAATTATTAAGCATTAGTTAAAAGTAAGTAAGTCTTATAATTCCTAAATAAATAAAATTATAATATTATAAGTCTTTAGATTCTTAAATAAATATAATTTTTATAATTGTCAACTTTCCAACTACGAATTGAGGCGCTGATCACTCTTGCTCACGCATATGTGTTGTCTCAATTCAACTCTCAAGGAAAGTGCCGAACATAACCGCATGCCAGACACGCACATCCAGCGCACTAGAACAGTACAACACGGAGACGTTGACAGCGGCGTTCATTTAATTTGCTCTATCACAAGTGTAACGCTTTTCAAATTATTGTATGCAATCTGAACCGCTGACTGCTTGTGAACAATGCAACACAAACGTAGGTTGGAGGAACTGTTACTAATTATCTATAATTTTGCTACCTACTACGCCATATTCAATTAAACATATTGTTGTTTTAATTAAATTTGCATGTTCGAAATTCAAATTCAAATAATGTCAACACAGATCGGAAACACATGGTATAAATGGAAATGGATAAATATGCGGCATAAACGGCGAAAATTCGCAGCGCTACGGAACAGGATGCGAACCCATGCCTTCAAAATTATTACAAATTTATTTACAAGTGTTGTTCGTAGCTTGTTATCGGCCTCGGCTAACAATGCCAACTTATAACACTCGTTTATTAAGATACTTGAAACAAGCAACGCCCCCTAGCGGTGAAAAATACCAACTAAATTTGACGATGTGGACTGTTTCCTCTTTTCTTTGCGTAGCAATAACAGAAATGGCTGTTGAGAATAACAAAACGAAAACAAAACGGCAATGAAATTTTTAGAATATTAATTATATTAATATTAATATATGTATATACATATATTATATTAATATTTTCGTCGTTTGCTATGGAAAAAGAATAATAAAATTATTGCCTGTCGCAAATGTTATTCCATATGTAGGTAATGAAAAGCAAGAGGAATATGAAAAAAATACCTATTATTGTAAATTGTTAGAAGCACAAATAAATTATTGATGCTGATGTATATAAACATATACACTTACATATGTATGTATATACATATGTACAAACATATGTATGTATATCCAAGTTGTGGCAAATATGTGGGCATGTTTACCTTTATGGCTGGACTTTAGGTACAAACATATGTATATACGGATGTATCTACCTGTGTTTTATATATGTACATATACATATGTATGTATGTATGTACATATGTTATGTATTAGAAGATACATATTAGTTTGTACATAACCAACCGGCTTAGATAGCGAGCGTGCACAGCATTTCAAAAACACAAAAACAAAAAAAACAACATTAGAATATCCACAGAGAACGTAGAATGATTAATAATTTTACGTGCTCTGATAGCCCTTTTATAAGCATACTTTTGTTCTAGAGGAAACTTTGTGTTTATAATACTTTAGCACCAGCTAAGATTTTGGAAGTTATGTAACGTTATCAATAGACAAAAAGCAAGATTAGTTTGTACAATCACGTACATACATACATACATACATATGTATGTACACAGTATCTAAATATGTATGTATGTATATACAAATGCAAGATTCCGACTATGGCAACAAAAAAATGCATTTAAAAGAATGTATGTATGTATGTACATATGTATGCTAAAAAAATTTATATACTCAAAATTAATTAATCAAAAATTATTGCTATATTCCAGAAAAACAATATTTACATATACTTATGTATGTATATATATTCACATTTCTGCAACATATACGTACATATGTACATGTTTATACGTAGCTCTTCATGTACAAACGTGTACGCGCACGCAGGATAACCTTCATCTTCACCATTTACTGCTATTATATACGGATACAATAAAAGTTGTCATAATGTACTCACCGGTCTCCTTCATTACGCGCTCATCATCAGTGAGGACAGTGAGTGCTGACATGGCACCTGTACCGCTGGACATGCATTGCTGCTGGCGCAGGACTGTGTTAGCAACCTAAATGAAAAATATTATTTGACGACAGCAACGAGATTTGACTTTATTGTGTTGCAATTAATTGAACAAAATATGCGCGTACATACATACATATATATTTATATGTGTACATCTATATATATTTATATATGTAAGTATATGTATGTACATACATATAGACTAAACATATTTTCTATCAACTGTGTATATGAAGTATGTTGTGCGCTTTTATCGCTAAACTTACCATACGTAAAGGTATTTTTCTCAGGTAATTCATTTTCCTTTTTATGCACAACTGTTAATTTTTAATTGAAAAATAAATAAGAACTGGACGATACAATTTTGGAAACAACAGCAGCTCTGGAACGATCAAATCGAACTGAAAACAACTGTCTGATTGCAAGATCACTTAAGCGAACTAATTGAATGTGGTATTCTTGATCACTGTGCAATTGATAGGAGTGTTGCTGAAACCACCAGTCAAATAGAGTTGCCGCTGTTAAATGAAGCTGTTAGCAACATGGCTGGGCACATGTATTATAAATATTAGGTAAATGTGTCAATATATGAAATAGGCAAATATGTATGTTATGTATGTTTTTTTATGCGAAAAGCTTTACCCAGAGATACGGCTCAGATCAAGGTTGCAAATAATTTATAAAAAAATTAAAAAAAAAAATTAAAAAAAAATATTTAAATGAAAAAAGAAAAAAAATTAAAATTAAATTTTTTTAAATTTATTTTTTATTCTCGTATTTGGCATAAAAAAGTTATAATAAACTAAGTTATAATAAATTAATTTTTTTTAATATTTTTTTTTTTAGTTTAAATCTCGTATTTTGAATTACAAAATAAAAAAAATATTAATTCAAATGTTAATTAAATTCTTATTTTTTTGTATATTATTATTAAAATACTGGTTTGAAAAAAAATTAACACCAACAAACGTATTAAAAATGTATATTTAATTAATTTTATTACCGCAAAATTTATTAAAATCTCTCAATTGGTATTAAAAATTGTATTTTTTATTATTTTACCTAATTTATTTTTAATTAATGTTTAATGCCAAAAACCGAATTATAATTTTTTTTAATTTGTTTTAATACAAAACCAGTTTAATTTCTTAACTTGAGATTAAAATTCCATTTTATAATACTTATTATTAAATCCAAAAATAACAATTCTTAATGTATTTATTTATAATTAATGTTTAATACCAAAAATTAATTTTAAATTTATTTGTAATTAATTTTTAATACAAAAACCATATTAATTTCTCCATTTGAGATTAAAAAATTAATTTTACTATTAAATTAAAAAATAATAATTTATTAAATTAAAAAAATCTAATTTATATTTTTTTTAATTAATTTATTTTTCATAAAATTTTTAATACCAAAAGCTGAACTAAAAATTAAATTTAAAATTTTTACTTTTACAATAAAAAATTTAATTTTTACTTTTTTAATTAATTACCTTTTAATTTCATTTTTAATGCCAATGCTGATTTCGGTATTAAAAATCAATTTTAAAATTGTATATATGGAATTAAAAAATAAAATTTTAATTTGTTTTAATTTTGTTAACTAATTTATTTTTTTATAAATTTTTAATACCAAATTCGGCTTAAAATTTTGGGATTGAAAATTAATTTTACAACTTTAATTATAAAATTAACCGGAATTAAAAACTAAAATTTTATTTTTTAACTAAATTATTAATTTAATTACAAAAAAATTAAAAATCAATTCAGAAACTTTTAATTAAAAAATGTGCAACCCTGGCTGACGTATAACAACAAATTCTAAAAAAAAATCTATAATCTCCAATACATACGGAATATTTAAAAATTGTGTTCAAATTAAAAATCCTAGGCAAGGGTTAACAGTGTGCTGTTTTCTTAATTTTTTAAATTTTATTTAAATTTCAAAATTGTATTTAAATTAAAAATTCTTATGCAAGCATTAGCAGCTTCTTGTTTTGTAGTTTCTCATCAAAATGTTCTCACATAAATAATAATATTAATAAATTGATAAGTTCTGTAGCATATTAATAACATGATTGAGCCTATAAACGGCAACCGCAGCTAACTTCATGTGAACATACTTGTTTGACGTTTCACCAAATTTTTAGTACTTCCGACAATTTGATTGTCAGATTCCTTCTTTTTGTTGTTTTTACGCGACTAGTTTGGTGTAAGTTTTGCTCCATAAAATTTTTATAAATCTCTCTCCATCTTTGCGGCAAATAAATTATATGAAATGAAATTAATTTACTTAACGACGTAGATGAGTAAATTTTGCGAAATTCCTACTATTTCGCGTGCTAATATTGTATTTCATTGCCTACCGCCAAATGAATCTTCAATATGTGCCTTGCGCGAAACCATTGAAATTTCCCAATGAGATATGCGAAAATTTAACTCTCTTCTAGTTTGTTCAAGTTTGTGCCACTTTGAGAAGCAAATATTTACATTTGGAAATAGTTTTAAGCATATTGTTACGGTGTTTCTATTCAAGTTAAAGATATTAACTTTTGTTGTTTTTTACAGGGTAAACAACAGCGTGTGCAACCATGAAACAAAACAAATTTGTCACCTCTTCGCGCAGGAAGAACCGCAAGCGTCACTTCCAGGCTCCCTCACACATCCGTCGTCGTTTGATGTCGGCTCCACTTTCGAAGGAATTGCGTCAAAAGTACAATGTTCGCTCTATGCCCATTCGCAAGGATGATGAAGTGCAAGTGGTGCGCGGACACTTCAAAGGTAACCAGGTGGGCAAAGTAGTGCAGTCGTATCGTAAGAAATTCGTCGTGTACGTCGAAAAGATTCAGCGTGAAAATGCCAACGGTACCAATGTTTATGTTGGTATTCACCCTTCCAATTGCTTGATTGTCAAATTGAAATTGGACAAGGACCGTAAAGCAATTTTGGACCGTCGCGGCAAGGGACGCATGGCGGCATTGGGCAAAGATAAGGGCAAATACACTGAGGAAACTGCTGCGCAACCTATGGAAACAGCCTAAGCATTTGCAGTTCATCTTTATAAGAATACCACTTTAGAATAAAATAAATCTTCCTTTCAAAAAATGGAAAGTGATCGTTGTTTTATATAAATGTGTGTGTGTTTTTTAAAATTATTTAATATTGGCTAGCAATGAAGTCTGAAAAACTAGGTAGCCGGTTGTTTCCATAAGCGTAAACCAATAATTTTTTTTATAAAACAAATAACGCCATCAATTAGTAAAGTTTCGACTTGACAGAAATTTAAAAATATATATATATAATTGTGGCTGTAATGGCTATTTTTATTGACCCAGTTCCAACCGAGGCTACATGCAGTGACCATCTCTTGGAGATTCATCTAAAATCAATCGGACAAAAGAATCTAGTGCCTACTCAGAACATGTTTTTCCTTAAATAACTAATTGGCTCCAAATTATAAAAAATCGAAATTGGCATTCGATCAGGTACTAGTTTTTTATGTTTACAAAAAAAAAGCTGCCTACATTTCATTGAAATCCACCGAGTGGTCTTCGAACTACCAGTTCAAAAAACATAGATTGGAGAAAAAAGCATATGAAGTCTTACACGAACTTTTTCAACCGCCCATGAACATTTTGCTAATTATCAAATAACTTGAAAAGTATTTGTTTGAATAACTTCAAATTTTCAGAGAATATTTGTAAAATATTATACTTAAATGTTAAAACAATTTTTTTTTGTAAATTTTTACTAAACCTAACTTGAACGAAAGTGTGGTGGCGCTATTATAATGACGCGGAGTGTATGTATCATTCTTATCGATATGAGAATATCCGTCATACATATATCGATGTTGATGTAAAATTATCGACTTTATATCCTCATCACTGAGCACACACATTGTAATCTACTGATTGATTAGTTAGTTTTTGTACAATATTTAAAGCAGCTTTCTTCAAAAATGGAAATGATGGTAAATACTGTTTTGTTATTTGAGAAGTAACTATATACTACAAATCTAAATAATGGAAAACAATTTTAGCAAGGTGCCTCATTATTGTCGCGACCCGCGGAGGAATTCGGCAATGATGAGCTGGTTGAAGAAATGTGGGCTTTAAAGGCAATGGATCACGCTGAAGTATATTTCAATGTAAGTATTAAGCAGTACTCTTATAATAATAGTTATGGCTTAAGAATGAGTATTATTTTTGAATTGTTTCATTGAAGCTACTCACAAGCGTGCACCCTTCATGCCTGCACCTGACCCCATATGATGATCAAATATACCAAGCATTTCGAGAAGATTTTCCTGATCTAAAATTAGAACTGATAACGGATGATACGCTGAAATCAGAAGATGCTAAAATTCGTTGGCGCACGTTTGCGGAAAAATTCAATAAATTAGATGATTACGCTTATGGTACATTAATACGGTCCGATTCATCCAAAGAATTTTCACCCGAAAATTCACTACTTGTTGTACGTATACAGTTTTTAGCAATCGAAATTGCACGTAATCGCGAGGGACTAAATGATGAAGTACATCGTAAATTTCGACCTCCACCACGAACCACAGTTGCGGAAGAATTGGTGCCGGGCGAAGTGCAAGAAACGTAGATTTTAGGAAAATAGAAATATAACTAATCAATGGCATAGATATATAATAATATATATATTTTATATTTTCATAAGTGGGAAAAATATACAAAACAAACAATACAAAACTGTGCATGCTAAAGCATGTTTTTGTATGGAAAACTTTTTTATTCAAATAGAACTACAGATCGGATGAGATAACTTCGTGAGAACTCTAGATGGAGAGGAATGTAAGCAACAAGTTATACAGTAATCGCCATCGCCAATTATTTCAAGTATTTGAGGTTATAGAGTGGAGCTCTCATTCAAACTAAAATATCATTTTTTACTTATGTAAATTAAAAGCAGAATATTATATTTTTCACACATGAAATAACTCATTGTCCATCAATAATGTTTTGTCCAGTTATTTATTAATATATTCGTTAATTTCGTCACAGTAGAACTCGATTTCAAGGTATTCTACAGCATTACGCACTTTTTAGTTATTATATATAATATATTATATTATATTAATAAATTCTTAATTTAGTTCTCAACATTTTATTTCCAGCAAAGAACAATGTTTTCATTAAGTTTACAAATACATGCGTACATACACATACACATGTGGTATGTGGTGCATGCTTATACAAATACTCTTACGTACATACAATACATATATTTATTTATTAATTCATTGAGAAATGCAGTTTAACTAAAATTAAAACAAATTTACGTTTCACAAAAAAAAAGAATATTTTCGAAAAGCAAATTCAGGCGGATTAAAAACCAATATTATATTAAAACTAGCTGGTAATAAATTATTATATGTTTACATATATATATTTTTGGTTCTTAACGCTTGCTTTTAAATAGTTTTTTAATTATTTTTACTTATTTGCTTTTTTTTATTTGTTTACTTTTTTTATTCGTTTGGTTTTTTATTTTTTTATTATTTTTAACATGTATTTAGTGGCTTAATACTATGAGTGGGAGCTGCCAGCTTCAGGTTCATTTTTATATTAAATAAATTTGGTCTTTATTAAAGAGAAAACAAATAAATTTATCAATGCGAGCTTAAAGTGCAAATTTGCAAATTAGAAAAATCACTAGCATTCTCAAAATTAATATATGTATATACGAGTATATATAACAACATTAGAAAAAGTAAGGTTAAATAAAAAATTATTTTAGCACAACATTGCATTTGAAGTGGTGCTTTTTTATGCATTAGTAAAATATTTCAATATATTTTCGTGTTATAACTTCTAATGGATACTGGTCATAGGCTTATTTATTTATTAAATTAAATAAATGTTCTTATTTTTTATTTTTATTTGCAATTAGAAGGCAGTTAAAATTTTTATACCCTTAATTTCCTACAACTTTTTTAAAAATTAGTTCCATCTTTCAATATTTTTTCACTTTACAACTCTCGTAATATTGCAGTTTTATTCGTTTACAAAAAAAAATTGTTTTGCATGTCCCGTGCACCGCGCAAGCAATTGCATTTTTTTTTTGTTTTAGTTTATTGTGTCTGTGTTTCAGCATTGTGTTGCAGTGCACGGGACAAATAGCTGTTCCAAACAGCTATGTGGAAATGTTTGGTTATCATTTTTACAAAGTGAAATTTGGCTAAGCGCAACATGACGGCCACTCGCACAATTTCACAATCCACATTATCATCACAGGCAAGCGGCAAACAATGAATTTCATTTGTTCTAATGTAAATGGAATTCATGCGCAATAGTTTTTTTTTTACTTTTTTGTTTTCTGTTTATATATATATAATTTTTGTTATAATTAGTTTTAATTAGGTTATTCGATTTTTTCTTTATGTTTGTAGTTTTCAATATATATTTACTCTGCTTACGAATTTAATTTAAGCTTAAAAGCCTTAAAATGTACCGTAGCAACGCGCTAAATGTTTATGGCGTGGCCACGGCTTTAATAACACACTTCGGTATTCAATCAAACAACGGAATCTTTGCGTATCCTAGAAAGGCAAAAAATAAATATTGTTAATTTTTGCATAAAATCAAGTAAAACTAAACTTACCACATATAGTTTTCAGTCTGTGGTGCTCTCATCACACCTACGCCACCACCTAAGCGACGATAATTCATACAACCACATAAACGCCATTGATTGGTTTCTGGATCGTAAACTTCAATTGTTTTTAAGTAGGCCGAGCCATCAAAACCGCCAACGGCATATAGCTGCCCATTTACCACGGCCAAGCCAACCTAATAATTAATAAATATATTGTAGTGGAATGTTTCATATTAATCTATGCATATAAGAAAGCAACTGTGAGGAGCCGAAATTAAGGTTTTTTATTGTTTTACATTGCTTTAGTCACCGAATTGCACTTACACCGCTGCGACGCGAAGTCATTGCCACAATGGGGCTCCAGGTATTTGTATGCGGGTTATAGCGTTCAGCTGATGATAATTCCATGCAATCATCACGTCCACCGACAGCGTATATGTAGTTATTGAAGACGGCGCAGCCCAAATGCTTGCGACGTGTGGACATTGGGTTAACAGCGCACCACTTATTTTGTCTAAATAAAATAAAAATAAAATATTTTTATTATATGGGAATATTTGTTATAAGTACCAATAATATTTATTATATTACATTTCTTATGAGCTCACCTTGGATCATAGCGCTCGACCGTGTTTAGTGGACATTGGCCATCAGAGCCGCCAATGGCGTAAAGATAACCACCCAAAACGGCTACGGCCACGCCTAAACGGCGAGTTGTCATAGGTGCGACCTTGTATTTCGAAATAAAAATTATTTAATATATCATCATATAAAAATTTAAATTTAAAGCAATTCACACGCACCTTTGACCATTTGTTCTCTTTAGGATCGTAGCGTTCAACATGATTCAGACACTGTACGCCATCCTGCCCGCCGACGGCATACAAAAATCCGTCCAAGACGGCCACGCCAACACTAGTGCGACAGGAGGTGGTTGGCGCGACATCACAAGACCATTGATTGGTTTGCGGGTCATAACGTTCGATGCTATTCAAATAGCTTTGTCCATCATGTCCACCAACGGCATAGAGTAGATCATTGAGTACGGCAACACCGACGCCACAACGTCGCTTACTCATCGGTGCAACCATTTTCCAATCGTTTGTTTGCGGATCAAAACGTTCTACGGAGGCAATGGCGTCACCTGAACACCAACCGCCAACAGCAAATAATACTTCACCACGACGTGTGGGTTTACGTGGGCGTGTGCGTGGACCTTGCATTAGTGGACGTTCTTGTGGTAATAATAAATAGTTCTTGGCTTCATCAACGAGATCACGGCATGCTTCATCTGAACGCACCAACAAATCAGAGCCAACAGTACCAACGAGGAATTTTGGTGACAACAGCGGTAAACGTACATGTTGCAAAACCTGAATATAATATTTTAATAATAATGAATTCGTTTTGAAAGCAAAAGTATATAATAAGTCAACCTGTGCCAAATGTTGACGACGATCGGCCACATTGTATTTCAGCCAAGACATAACAGCGTTGAAAACCTGCTCTTCAGAACGTACATTTAACTCATCACTGCAAATAATATCCACAAGTTGTCCGACTGGTAGCAATAGAAATTCCTCGCTTTCCATAACATCTTGGAAGTTGTGTTGTGTAAATTTGTCGGCAATGCGCAACAACTCCCGGCATGAGTGTGTATCGGCAAAAGCGCGTATGCCTAAACAATTTGTCGGATCCAATTGTCGCTTTAGGAATTCGCAACAAATATCTTGTATTTCAACAAGTTGTAGTAGACATGCTGCTGGTAATAAAGTTTGCACGTTAGACTCCTCGACAATGATGTGTGCAGTGTAGCAAAAGTCGATAAGCAACTCCATGGCATTTTCATCTATATCTCGTATAGTTACTTCGGTTTGTCGTGATTCCTCCAATTCACCGGTGAACATGGCGCGAAAATATGGACTGCACGCGGAAAGTATTACGCGATGTGCGAAAATTTTACGACCACCAACATTGAGTACAACATCACAAAGTTCCCGATGGCGTCGCAGCATATTCAACTCAGATAATGTAACCTTGGGGTGTTTCTCCGAGGTGTGCGATAGACGTGCCGGAGACGGTGGACGATCGATGGCACCAGTTGAAGTGCCAGCGCTGCCAGCCGCTCCTGCCAGCATTGGATCGCCCATCCTGTTCGCCGCTAAACGCAGCGGGGCAGAAGCCCAACCCCACACCGCGTCTATCTGTAATACAATATTATTGTTACTTATAATCGTATTTATGTTGAACTATTGTTACTACTTATAATAGTATTTATGTTAAAAATAAACCAACATTTTTCTATATATTTACATAAAGTACATTTTATTTTTAATGCATGCGGCTGGTATGTAACCCATTTTTATACGTCTCAACTCCAAAAATATCACAAATATGTCTTGGTGTAAAGAACTAAAACAAAAAGTATTGCTTCGCCCACCAATCCAATTTGAGTGTTTATGCCCACAACAGCTGTCAACAGCTTCGCCCTACCACACAACAGACCAAAATCAACAAATGAAGTATCTATGCCACTGCCATCGTTTGACGAAAAGCTTTGCCTACTTTTTCTGAGCTAATTAACAATTACTACCTAACTAAAATGCATATGTATAACAATTGTTGTATTTTTTTACCTTAGCGTTTTTGTCTACGGCAAGCCCAAAACACCACGACCAACTCCAAGTGGCAATTCTCGAAAAGGCAATTTTCGCTGTTATCTCAGTAGCTCTGTTGCATTGAAAATTGTAATTTGTAAAATTTTAGAAACGCGACAAATATAAAATATACGTCGAATTTTATTTTTTCGCACACTACTTTTGCCCTCGGTCAAATAATCGACCGACCTTCCTTCCAAAATATTCGTCTGCTTGATTGCTGCCGCCCTAAGCTGGTGCCACACCGTTCTGCTGCTGCTGCTATTTTTCTTTCGTTTTGTCTTGTCTTTCGTAGGTTTTTGCAAGGCAAAATTTTACAAACGTCACTACAGCGCACTGTCTTGCGAAAAATTTCGCCTAATAACGTATATTTATTATATTTAAGTTCATCTTTACGTTTATTATATAAAAATGTTAGTTTCCTCAATTATTTTCACAATAAATTGAGAAAATCGTCACTTTTTCTCGATTCACCTCACTGCACAACACCAACACACATCCGACTTATAGTGCTGCCAACTGCGGATATTATCTACTAAGGCGGACATGGTTGCGCAAAAGTCAATTTTGCAAACAATTATTGTTTGAACTATTACTTGATTATGAAATATTAGCTGTAAAAGAAAAAAATCTATGTTCAATAAAATACTAAAATTTCTCGAAACACTAATATTTGAGATTAGTTTTTTACAAATTATCATAAAAAATAGTTTTAAATATGTCAGCTTTTTCCAGTGTTTGGTAAACGGAGATATAACAAAATTATTCTGTAAAAATACAGGGTTTCCCCAAGTCCTACAAAAATTATTTATGACAACCAATAAATAAATATTATGGGTTCATGCATTACATTAACTCAAATGTTTTCAAATCATTTATAACTAAACTGTATAATTATATACAATTAATGTAATTGCCTTCAGAACAAAGTCTGTATTCACAATTTGTATATAAACACTATAAAGTTGGCAACGCGGTTGGAATGACAGTTCACGAAAGGCTCCAGACGGTCGGCGAGAGTTAAGGAAATAAAAATCTTTCACTACAGTATATTTATGCGAGTATTGGAAATAGTGATAATTTATTGAACTTCAATCCATTTAATTATATACATAACTCATATATTGTTGACTAGTGAAAGTATAATTTAATTGTTTGAAACAATGCAAAGTGTTTTGAACACTGTGAAAGGAACAGCCCTTAATGTGGCAGAGTATCTTACTCCAGTTTTAAAGGTGTGTGATTTAGTTGAATACCTAATTACATATTAAAATTGAACAATAATAACAATTTACAGGAATCTAAATTTCGAGAGACAGGTGTTTTGACGCCGGAAGAATTCGTAGCCGCTGGAGATCACTTGGTGCATCATTGTCCAACTTGGCAGTGGGCTGCCGGTGATGAATCGAAAACAAAAACATATTTACCTAAAGGTTTTGTTTATATAAATAATAAATCGCGCAGTGGTTCAAATATTGTATATTGTTTTGTAGACAAACAATTTTTGATTACTCGAAATGTGCCTTGCTATAGGCGTTGTAGACAAATGGAATACGTGGGTGAGGAGACTGTAGTTGAAGAGGAAGGTGGTGACGGTGGCTGGGTAGAAACGCATCAACTAAACGAAGACGGCACAGCAGAACTCGAAGAAAAAGTGTGTGAATTGACATTTGATGAAAATAAAGTATGTGTACAACAGTTTTAACTACATCCATGATAATAGCAAGTCTTTTTATAATTTTAGGATGAAATGCGTACTCCAGATGAAGACAAAGGTGCGAATGGCGCCGCACTTATTGATAACGATAGCGATGACGAAGAAGATGACGAGGCAATAGATATGGATGAATTTGAAGAAAGTGGTATGCTGCAATTGGTAGATCCCTCTGTGGCCACTACAACACGTAAATTAGATACGGAAGTCGGAATAAAAAAATCAAATTCTGATGAAGCAGCTACTGGAGGTGCTGACGCAACCGATTCAGTGTTGCATACACGCACCTATGACTTGCATATTACTTATGATAAATATTATCAAACACCAAGACTTTGGGTGGTCGGTTATGATGAGGTTAGTTATATTATTTTATATTAAAAATGTATATTATTTATTAAGAAAAATATTTATTTACGTTCTTGACACAGAATCGAAAACCTTTAACTGTCGAACAAATGTACGAGGATGTTTCGCAAGATCATGCTAAGAAGACTGTAACAATGGACAGCCATCCGCATTTGCCAGGACCCAATATGGCTAGCGTGCACCCATGTCGTCACGCTGACATTATGAAAAAGATTATACAAACTGTTGAAGAAGGTGGCGGTGAGCTGGGCGTACATATGTACTTGATTATTTTTTTGAAATTCGTGCAAACTGTTATACCGACCATCGAATACGATTTTACTCAAAACTTTAATATGTCTTAAACCATTTATTTATAGTGCTGAAACAAGGCTTTTGATCACTACATAGGCAATTTTAAAGTTAATTATAAGATTTAAACTTGGAAAGCTGCTAAAATTGCTTATGCCTTAGAAATAAATTTTTTGTATATGATTTATTAAACCACTTTAAAATATATATGTTTTTGCAAGAAAATCCGCACATCATATATAGTTTGAAAATAAAGTATAGGATTATAAGAAATATAGCTTAAATCTTGAAATGCACGAGAAATGGCAAAAACAATAATGACTTTCATTTCAAGCGATGACGGAATGGGGCATAGGTTAAAATGTCCATAGCTTAAGTTGAATGAATAGGAACTTCTTTGTGCAAGAGCAATTTTCCCCGCCTTGTAGAGTACTCAATGAAAATTTTTCCCGATGAATACCAAGAAAAAATCTGCTGTCTAAAATCTTGCGGGCCGAGTTTCAATCAAAGCTTCCAAAGGAGTTTGCGGTTTAAAAGACTGGCGCTTAGACTCAGCTGTGCAATGATGCATCCATGTTTTACGTCTTGTTATAAATCAGCTATAGGCAGTTTTTCCCTGCCATAAACAAAAATTGCAGCCTTGAGAATCATTGGATTCGTCGCGATCCTTTGATCATATCAATGACTTTTGAGTTGTATTTAATTGTTATCATCAAATTAAATCACATACTTGTATATGGTTGAATATTTTTTGTGTATAAATTTCTTTAAGAGAAATATAAATTAAATAATATCAATATAAACAAAAAAGTGATGAATTCATAACTTGTTGACTCCTTTTAAAAACTTTATCTCTCTGAGACAATATATTGGTTGGCAACGCTTGTATTTTGACATTCCTGCAGCTAGTCAATACGGAATTTTTGTTAATTTTATATTTTGTGCCGCCATTCTTATTCTATTTGAAATTTATTTGATATCGAAATTATGAAAAATATTAAGAAAGCGAGTTGTAACAATCAAAGTATAAAACGATTTTTGTCGCCACAGCCTTCAAACATTCCTTGTAAAAGGCAATGTAAGCAAATGGATATGGAAAATAAATGCAATACTCAAAAAGGCAGGGACATCTGCATCTTTTCAGGCAACCCAATTAAACAACCAGATGAAATGGAAAAGAGAAAAAATAATTTGAAGTTAAAGTAAGTATTTAGCTAGAAATGAGTTTACAATAATAAACACATACTTTTTCAGTACTAACAATAATGCAGAGGATAAGTTCGACTGGAACAGTTTTGTGCGAGATCCTGGCGAATTACAAGAGAGCCGATATCCAGTAACCCTCAACACTTTCAAAAGTATGACCCATTCTTTGAGCATCGTCAATTGCATACTCGAGGATATCAAAATTGCAACAAGTCTCGACTTTATAAACGATGATCTGATGAAAGAGCGTGTTTTAAAAAACTTCTTTATTCAATTCTATGAAAATCCACAAATTCGCAATATATATAAGCTGGAAACAAAACCATGTCCAACATTTTTAAAAAAGAAAATAATGCAGATACCAACATTAGAAATTATTGAAATCAAAGGTAATTGTAAAAAGCGTATCTGCTTAAAATACTAAATGTGTATATAATTCGTTTCCAGATAGTACTACTAATGCTGCTACAGTAGCAACTGCAAATATTGCCCCTCTTGAGGCCATTAGCAAAACAACAGAATTGAGGGTACCTGCAGAACAATCACTCAAAACCGCTCCAGATCCAGTAAGCAAACCAGCAGAGCTAGAGCGAGTTGAAGCACAATCATCCAAGTCGCAAGAAAACGAAATACCGTCACAACAGTAAGTCGAATGCATCGTTTTTTGGATTTTTGTATTTAAATATTATTATAATACTTTAGGACCAATGAAAAGTCTAACACACTATACTTATCGAAAAATATGTTGCTTATGGATGAATCATTTTTACGCCGACATGTGAGTCGTAACACTCAACAAATTGAAAAACTAGATATTATTTTAGAGCGAATATATGCTGAATTGTTGCCACGAAAAAAGTCGGCACAAACTAAAGAAGTAAAGTCAAAGCCTACAAAAGTGCACGAAATATCAAATGAAGTCTGCATCGACATTAGCAATAGTCTTGTAGAGGCATCAGCTGTAATAGCTAAGGGACAGCGTATAGAGCAAGCTAAGCAATTGTTTCTTACAGAGTACACAAAGGTCTGGTTTTTGTGGTTTATTAATATGGATTTTATATAATTTATTAATTTTAATTTATTTACTACAGAAAAATACGTTAGCATATGCTTTGCGTTTTCATAACGGTCTTAAGCGGCGTATAATATCGGCAATACTCGAAATGTCTATTGATGAATTCAAAAAATATACAAAAATTCATGATGTACCAGAAATGTATGATGATCCCAAATTACTGCACGATTGTTACAATTATGCGATCAAAGCGCCTCAAATTTGGCCTGCCAATCTATATATGCAGTTGTGTGATATATTTGAATACCTCCAAACAAAAGGTGTTAGTGTTGACCATTTAGAAGATATTTCACCAATGCTGCTGCATTGGACTGAACTAGCTGTGATAACGAATTTTGATGACATTGTGCAATGGGATTTTTACCGTTGTAAAGGTGAAAAATTTCAACAATTCACGCAATTGGATGTGTATCGGAGAACATTTTATGAGAAATGTTGGATGCACAACACTTGGTTGCGAGAAGTGCCGAAGCTGCATGTGAAGACGCAAAAAGAGTTAATAACGGGAATGGAAGTTGTTGAGAATGATAATGTAAGCGAAGTAGCAGCTGTTAATGAGGCACCGACTAATGTAAATCCTGTAAATACAACAGAGCAGACAGAAACCGCTACAAAAGATGAGTGTACAAATGAAATGAACGTAGATTGCGCTAAGCAAAACGGAGAAGCAAACAGCAATAATACTGTAGCTACTAACAATATAGCGAATGCCGCGCACGCGCAGGATGCTGGTGCTGGTCACTTAGCGGAGACTAATGAACCAATATTGTCACATAATCCTAACGCAGCAAGCACAGTTGAACAAGCAATAACTCTGAAAGAAAAAGAAAATACTTTACCTGAAGCAACTGTAAATTTACAGACAACAACAACAGCAGTGGTGGAAGTAATTACAAACTCAAAAGAAAATGCTGTGACAAGTAATCTAGAAGCAGAGGCTCAACAACGCATACAGGCAGCGCAGAAATTGTACTTTTATGAAGTTGAGAAAGTAGGCGATTTGTAAAAATTAACAAAATATAAATATTTCTAATAAAAAATACACTTTTTTCTTGCAGTCATATACTCTACCATATCTACTACGCCTTCATAACGGTTTGAAGCGACGCATACTGCACGCCATTCTGAATATGACCTACACAGAATTCAAACAATACACACACATACACGAGGCAGCAGAAATTTACGAAAATAACGAGCTTTTACAGCATTGCTACGACTTTGTGGTTCGAAAGCCGCAAGTATGGCCCGTTAATCTCTATATGCGTTTGGTGGATCTTTATAAATTTCTGAAAATCAAAGGCCTCACATTGACAGCAGCTGACCTAGCTCATGTCTCACCGAAACTTTTACATTGGCACGATCTAATTGAGACCACTAATTACGATTACCTACTATTTTGGGACTATTACCGGCGTAGTGGTAAAAAAATGCCTAAAAATAAAACTCGTCTGAATACATATCGGCAAAAGTTTTATGAAAAATGTTGGCTTTATGACAGTTGGATATGGCATACACCCAAAATATGCGACAATGTACTCACCGATGACTTTGTGGCCGTTGTAGCAGCAGAAGATAAGGTGAATGCCAACTTTGAAATAGCAGTTATGACACATGCGCTGGAAGAGCGGGATGAGGAAACGACAGAAACAGAAACTGTAGAAGGAAACAAGACAACGACAGAAGGCGAAGAGATAACTGACAACAACACGATAAACGCAACAATTGAATCATCGCCTGTGCAACCGATTGCGAATGAAAATGTGGTGCCGCACAAGAATGTCACAGGAAGCGTTAGTACCGTTGATGCGGAAATACAAACATCACGTAAGTTTATCTCATACAGCACTCGCCTTCCTTATATTTCTACACTGAACAAGATATCTAAGGTTTGTCATGAAGTTTGTAACACCCAGAAGAAAACGTCGGAGACCCTATTGAAATATATACTATATAAAAGAGATCAGCGAGACGAGCTTAGTCTATTTAACCGTGGCTGTATCGCTGCATTTCTGTCTGTCTGTATATACGCGAACTATTCTCTCTGTGTTTGAGATATCGATCTGGAATTCTGCTGTCATACAAACTGACGAATCAAAATCAAGTTTTTGTATGGACCCTGGGAAACCCGCCAACAAAGTTGAGTCCTATCGTCCGATAACTCTCCTCTCCCTAGTAGTGAAGACGCCAACAAAGCGGAGTCCTATCGTCCGATAACTCTCCTCTCTCCAGTAGTGAAGACACTTGAGCCCTTGATACTCCCAACCTTCTCGCGCCACTAGAGTCCAGCAAATCGCCAGCATGGCTTCCGAAAAGAGCACAGCACCACCACAGCACTTAGCGTCATAAACGTCCAGATAGTTCATGGCCTTAAGCAAATCCACCTTGCGAGAGGACGATCCTGGTAGCGTTGGATTTGTCAAAAGCCTTTGACACAGTCAACCACACATCGCTACTTGACGACATCGAAAAATCTACGCTCTCTCCAGTTCTAAAGAGGTGGACTATAAACTGCCTGAGCGGTCGACAATCATCCGTACTGTTTTGAGGTACAAACTGTAAATTGAGAGGAATTAAACAGGGGGTTCCGCAGGGTGTTGTTCTCTCCCCGTTGTTGTTTAACTTTTACAACTAGAAACTCAATCAACCACCAGAACGAATTTCCATCACTTCTCTCCAAGCAGTTTCTGCTGGGAGCCACCTGCTTGTAGCGGAACCGTCGACATAAAACAATACCCCGACCAAACTTCGGACGCAACAAACTTCAGACATGAATTGACCGCCATTTACAATGGAGCCATTAACACCTTCACCGACTCCCTCTCAGTGAATGGCGTACTTGGAGTCAATCCACTACCCATTGCAAACGAGGAGCTGGAGTTGCCGCTAGAATCGAGAGCGACCCTTGCACAGGTTCGTTCTGGCTACTGTAGCACGTTAAACTCCTACTTATCCAGAATCCAGAATCCAGAATCGACTTATCTTATCCTTACCATCCTAACGAGGACTAGGTGACCGTTACAACAACAACAACTTATCCAAATCAAGTCCTTGTATGGAAAACTTTTTATTTTTCGAGGTCTCTTCATGAAATGTGGCATATATTGTTGTTCAGGGCACCTCTACAACCTAAGAACAAATTTTTCAAATTGAACCACATAAAAATTGATCAATCAAAATCTAGTTATTGTATGGAAACTTTTTTACTTAGAAGGGGGATTATAGTTTCAGTTCAACCTAAGTGAACGCTTTTTCTTGTTTATTACTAATAATGCTAAATTTTGTCAATAGAACATCTATTACACGCCGCATGTGCCAACTCGTCAACAGTTTCGTGCGAGAAAGAAGTACCAGCCCAAAATCGTAAGTTGATAAATCCTTAAATTTCTGATAACAAGTTTTCTTTAGCTTGTCTTATCGTTTTAGCCAACCCAGTGATGTTGCTTTGCAAAGCTATTAAAAAGGAGAAGCTCTCACCACTCGATAAATTGCAATTTAATCTAACAAACGATGAGGAGAATTACGAATGTGTGCCAGTACCGGATGATATAGTCGATCTTGAAGGATCAATATTAACAAACGAATCACAGGAAGAGTTATTGCTGCCTCTTTCGAATTCTGAAAGTTTGGGGACACATGACAACAAGTTGTTGTTGTCACTTGATTCTACAGAAGGTAAAGTTGCAGAGCATACTGCACAATGCACAGAGAATATGGATAGTGAAAGCATAATGGAACAACAGCCAAGTCTCGAAATGAATAATGAGCAAACGCAATTGATGCCCGAGTGCATAGTGGAAATGGAAGTTGAAGTTCAATCAACAACAACAACACAGCAACCACTACCTGGCCCAGTATTAGAAAGTAACGAAACGCCTCTAGAGCAGCCACAATTTGAAACGCAAACAAAAACGCATTCAGCATCCCAAACAGGGGAAACTTGCTCGCTACAAGAACAACAGCAGCAAGAAGCGCATATTGTTGTACAACAAGCGTTAACAGGCGAGCAAGTCCACGTTCCCGGGTTTATTTCACGTGAAGTGAAGGAAGAGCTGCTGCAAGAAGCACAACAACCAACCGATTATTGCACTGAACAACACAAACAAAAACAACAAACGACGAAGCAACTAAAAAGTACAGGAACAGAAGTTGCCACAGCACTAACAAGAATTATGGAGGCACATAAGTTGGCGCAGCAACAAAAGAAACAACATAATATCAAAACTAATGCGCAGACGACAGTGGAAACCCAAGCTAAACAGCAACAAGAACCAACTGTTACAAAACCCGCAACGTTGGAAAAGCAACAACATTCACAACAACTACAACCTTCACAGCAACAACGACATTCACAACGACTACAGAAACATTTACAATCACAGCAACAACCATTACAAAAACAACAATCACAACACCAACAGCCGACAACAGCAACTGAACGTCAGCAAGAGCAAAAACAGCAGCAACAAGCTTTTACTGTTAAAATACCACTACCAAAATCACAGCAACAACGTAAAAAGCAACAACCGCAAATATCAGCACTAAAACAGGCAAAGGAAAAGGGGCCAGCGGCAATAGTGCAAGAGACCGTACACCAACAACGAGAAACTGTGTCAAAAGCGCCACAAACAATACAACAACAACACAATGCCTCTACAACAACCGCTGAAGGTAACAACACACAAAAAAGGCAAAAATCCACACAGCCGCAACAAAAACAACAAACATCAAATGAACAGCGTGCAACTCGACAACAAACATCGATACAACAACAACAACAATCGCTACCAACCGTAGTTATACCAATGTCAATGCTACAACAACAAAAAGAATTTGCAGATGAAGACCAGGCGCCACAAACGCAACAACAACAAATAAGAAAATCGCCGAGAACACAAACATCCCAAATTATCGCAAAACTAAAGGTTCCACACACTAAAAAACAGTTAGAGCCACAGCAATTAGCCAAGCCGAGTCAAGCACTCCACACAAAAATTCATGTACAGCAAGAATTGCAGGAACAAGATGATCTGGATATTGAAAAGCAAATGGAAGAGTTGCACCAAGAACAGCATTTATTGCCTCTGAATGCTGCAAAAGCAAGCGCTGCGCAAATTCCACCAGAGCTGCAACAGTCGCCACAACAACTAACTCAGACCGCGCTACCCAGCCTTTTAGTACAACAACAACAAGCAATAAATAACCACAACGAAAATGAACTAGCTGAAAATCCACAAATGATTGAGTCAATGAAACAAAATCAGCCAATGCAACAACAAACAATAGTAGAAACTCTCAATGCCAGCAAACCGACAGGACTCGAGTTCCTGTCACAACAATTGCAGCAACAATTCTCTCAACCACAATTAATACTACAACGCACAAGCACTCAGATAAACGAGCTGGTAATGTTGCGGTCTACTGGCACGCTGTCACAGGACTCACCAATCAATCTGCCCCCATTTGTGCAACTGGCCAATAAACAAACCACCAACACAACAAAAAAGAAAACTGTGGCAACGAAAACAAAGACAACAACACGCAAAGCCGCAAAGCTAAGCGATTATGTGCCACAACTCACGCACGTTTTCCAACCGCTACCTGTTGCTTTGAATACCAAGAAAGCACCTACACTTGAACCGACAACCACCGTCGACCTGCCACAGTCCAACACAAACGTTGCAACAACAAGTCACCAGCAATTAACACCAACCGTAAAAGAGCAATTTATTACCGCCAGCAATATAAGCTTATCACCACCAACTGCAAATGCCATGCTATTGACGTTGCCAGCAACACTGAACGCGACAAGCACCAGTGCGTCCAATGCATCATATGTGTACACGCTGAGTGGCGATAGCAGCTTGTTCAATAGTTCGGAACTCTTGAAGGTGCTGGAAAGTTATCAACTTCAACGTAGTCAACAACAACAACAGCTAACGCAGTCGGAGCTAACGTTGCAACAACAACCACTAACGCAGTCAGAGCAATCGTTGCAACAACAAGTGCAGCAGGAGCTACAATTTGAACCCATCTATAATCAGCTGCAAGTTACGCAGCAACAACAATCACATTATCAGGCAGCTATACAAATGTCACAACCATTGGCGTTTGTAGAGAGCGTGAAACAACAAGAGGAGCAGGAACAACAACAAGATGAGGAACAACAACAACAACGGGAACAACAACAACAACAACCACAATCACAAATACCACTGTTGCTACAACAACAGCAGCAACAGGAACAACAACAACTAATACTACAACAACTTTTACAACAACAACAATTAAACCCACAACAACCTAACCAAACAGCCATACAAATACAACAACCTCTGTTGTTGTTGGATCACGCGGAGCAGCAACAGCAGTTACAACAACAACAATCATATCAGCTATTATTACAACAACCACAACAGCACCAACAAACGCAACCAATTGTATATCAGCTAGTGGATGTCAACCAGGTAAACAATAATGCACAAAACAAGGATTCTGATGCTGCTGCGTCAAAAAACCAAATGCACCCTAGTACCATGTAAAATACGCCACCACTTAATGTACGCTTGTAATGTCACGCATAATGAATAAGAACAAGCATACATATGTATATTAAACATAAACATTCCCTATGTACATAGACACATTTATGTACAACAAAAAACAAACCAGTGCTGTTGCTTACACTGCTCTTCTTCTTACGTAGGCGCCGCACACCGCCGCCACCCTTGCCGG
The DNA here is from genome assembly GCF_016617805.1 of Bactrocera tryoni. Lineage (NCBI taxonomy): Eukaryota > Metazoa > Arthropoda > Insecta > Diptera > Tephritidae > Bactrocera > Bactrocera tryoni. The sequence goes on from NC_052503.1 coordinate 77,647,645, forward strand.
TGAACAAGTTCAACAGTATTTGCAGTTATCACAAACACCATATTTCACACAACGTGATGTACAAGAAGAGTCTGCCATACAAACGCAACAATCCACCACACTCGATACCGTTAACGTGACCGCACACTTACCGCCTACGAGCACAAACGAAATGTTGCAGGTAAATATTTGGTTCGAACACAATTATGCCATGGCACCACTATCACCCGCACTACACTTAACATCATTGCCTTCACCGAAAGGTGTCTGTCGCATGCGTTCCCGTCCGTTGCCTAAACCATTCTTCTACCGACGCTTAGAGAAAATAGACTACTTTCGCGAGTTGACAGCGCTCAATATTGCCGAATATCAGCTGCAGTGCACCAGTTTGGGCAAATCATATTTGCAAGCGCAGATTCGAACCACACACCTGCGTACGGTAGTGAGTGGCGATATATTGGCGGCGTTGTTGCCACGCTGTGCGCCAGATTTGCTGAAACACTTGCAATTGGTGCTGCAATATCTTGGCGAATTTCACTTTAATACCTGGGAACAGCGTCAGCAACGAAAAGTAATTTCGAAATGCTCACAACGCACGCTGCACACCCTGTGCGCGCATATACTGTTATTATTTTTTCAATACTCATCGCCTTTCCAAGGTAAATGTTTGGATATGGCAACAGGCTGGTGGCAATTTGAGCAGCGTGACTGCTTGGGAGTTGGAACAGCGCGTGCGTCCACTGAAGGAACGGTTAATATGTTTGAGGATTTGAGTTTGGCTATTGAACCGTGTATACTAGCGGAGATGGCAGCGCTTAAGCGCAATTTATGACAGTTACAAGGCAATTTTGCGTTGTGTAGCAGTTTAAAATTGCACCAAATTATGTTAGGTTTTCTTTTTTGGAAATTTTAACATTAATATTAAGTTTATTTTGTTGTATAATGCTAAAGGTCACATAGGTATATATGTATTACACACATATTTCCCACTCAATAGTCTGGTAGACAGTAATATTTTCAATACTCAATATACATACAATACAACATACATATGTACGTATATAGTAAATATCTATAGCTGTTAAATAATTAAGTTGTTATTTTTCAAAACAAAATGTTACTATTACTTCAACAGCCAAAAACAGTTTTTCAAAACATTTTTTAAACCATTTATTCAAAACAATATTTTTCAAAAGATTTCTCAACCCATTTTTCCAAAACAGTTTTTTCAAAACAATTTTTCCAAAACAGTTTTTTCAAAACAGTTTTTTCAAAACAGTTTTTTCAAAACAGTTTTTTCAAAACAGTTTTTTCAAAACAGTTTTTTCAAAACAGTTTTTTCAAAACAGTTTTTTCAAAACAGTTTTTTCAAAACAGTTTTTTCAAAACAGTTTTTTCAAAACAGTTTTTTCAAAACAGTTTTTTCAAAACAGTTTTTTCAAAACAGTTTGTTGAAGTAATAAAAAAACTTTCTCGTTTGAATATCAGTATTTAAAACTAAAAAAAAAATATTTATAACAATATATTATACTAATTAGCTGTTAAAAATATAAATTTTGTGCTATTTGTTATAATTTATGAATAATAGGTTAAATTAGTATATTATATGCTATTATTATCATTATTTTTTAATTTTAATAAAATTTGAAAATTTTAAAAAAGATAAGAAAAGTTAGTTGCATGACGGCCCAATAATTATTAAGTTTACGAACATACGAACATTTTGGAAAAGTCGCGATTTATTACTTAACATAGTCTCGTTTCAACGATAAGCTTGTTAAAGCGATGTTCCAACATCTTTAGAACGTCCGAAAAATATGTCGTCTGGAGCTCCGTAAAGCTAGACTAGTATTTGACTTAAATTTCTGCGGCGATGTGACTAAGAAGAATAAGGAGGAAGGGGTGGCAAATCATAGCCTAATGGTCTAAGGTATGAGCCGGTTTTTTCTATTCTAGATAAGGTAGCCGTTTTTTTAATTTTCTTCCTTAAATTGGCATAATAGTGAGCTGTGGCCATTTTTCTCTTCTACAGATAGTCGAAGAAAATAACTTTTAGTTAATCCCATCACCTCTCGGGTCGATAAGACAGTCTGCTGTCCTCTGCCACTAACTTTTCTGCTACCCGCCACATTAAATTTAAGGTCTTATTAATTCATTACGTAGGTAAATTTGACAGCTTTGGGCATTGTCGCATCCGGAAACACAAGTATTTGTCACAATAATGGTATACGCCTAACCTAGTTCACAAGTAGTCGCTGGCTGGGTATTCTATTAAATAGTAAACCTCGAATCCTTTTTGTCTTAAGTCTTACCAATCTTATCTCGGATTTCCTGACGTCAAACAATTTGGGTTCAAGTCTAAAATGCTTAAAAGAGAGTGTTATAGATAATATATAGTACAGTCTATACGCTATTTTTGAAGTGTAAAAAATGGAGTTGATATCCCCATGGTATCATCTGAAGGTGATCTGAGGGTGTCCGTCAAAGCTGTTTTGGCATATTTCTCGAATGAAAAGAGAATTTACTCAAATCTCATTTTCAAAAATAACAAGTTTATTAAGTGGAGAATATATAATGCATTTTTTATATGGATGAGGGATCACTGACACAATTGAGAACATGGTCCAAAGGATAAACTGATGTAAAAACGAAGTTAACTCGAATAGATCGAAGTTCAAAACAGCAGAAAAAATATATTTGTTTCATAAGTGGTCTCTGGTAGTGGAAATAGTAAAAAAGTACTTGTTGAAAGGTGGTCCCAGTTAGTGAAACTTTCGGTTTCGGCATATCTCTCTTTACAAAAGATCATACGACTGACATGTAGGGCATTAAGTAACGCAAAGGTATTCGTGTAACCAAATTAGCCGATCGCGTGCCAGAAGTTGTTAACCCAAAATCGTGGACTGTGGCAGAGCGCGAGAGCGCCGCCGTACATGCACAGAGCGCTCTTGTGACGCAATTATGAGGCACTCATTGCATGTTATCGGGCACAAGCGCCTCAATGCTCATATGACTTTGTCGTTAATGCAAGCCAAAAGCAGCAACAGCCGCCAGTCAGCCAGTAGTCGGACGTGAATACTCGGTCGTGCAGCGTGCGTTTGGGGAATAGTGGAAAAGTGAGCGTAGCAAACGAACGTGTTGTGAGGTGTCAGCGTTAGTTGTTTGTTGGCACAAAAAAACAAAGAAAAACAAAAAAATATAGAAAAAAACCAAAAAATATAGAAAACAATTCGTGAAAAGCACAAAGGCAACAAATTCAAGTAAATCAAAATATAACATAGAAATACAAACATACAAATATATACATGTATATTACGCTGTGCGACGCATTAACTTAGCTGCCAAGTAAATATTTTATTTTATTGCAGTCAGCTGCAAACAAATAACAACAACAACAAACAGCTAAATTTAAATAAAATCTAATGAAAATGTGTTTTTTCCGCGTATGTGCATTTGTGTGCGTGTATTGGTGCATCGCGTGGGCATTGGGCGAAACAAAACAAAATTGTTGAAAATGCACTAAAACACATACATTGTTGTTGTACTTAATATTGACCCAATTCAGAAAAATCGAAAAGCGAAAGAAATCATTAGAAAGCAAGCGAAGCTATTAATTGAGTCAATTGCTAACTGTTAAGTATTCCAAGGGTTCAAAATTGTTGTGGAATATAGTTGAAGGAAATATTAACCGATTTTTTTACACACAAAACTAGTATTGCACGCGCTTTTTTGCATATTTTTTATGAAACATTTTTTTTTTTTAATATTTTATGTTTGTTTAGTTTAGTTTAGTGGCTTGCTGCTTGCGGTAAACTGTAGTTTGTAGATAGCTAAAATAAAGAATTATTTAAAAATATTATGTTAGGTTAATCTGGTATCCAAGCATAGACCACTTTGGTCTTTTGCGATACCAGATGGAATTCACTTACTAAGTCCAAGTCGTCGTCTAAGTCATCGTTTAGGATACTTGCGCTTGACGCGACTCACTGTCGATACCTCCTACAGTGTATCATACCGAGGAGTAGTCATTGTTTAGGATGCCTGCGCTTGACCTGAATTACCTCCTTCAGTATATCACACTGTGGGGACGCTTACAGCGTAGTCTTGCCAATGCGCGGCAAGCGCGCAAGAGATGTTCCATTGTTTCTTTGGTGCCCTGCACTAGGCATTTCCTGCAGCCCTGCACTAGGTATTTCCGTCAGTTAGTACTTCCATTATGTTCCTACAGTCTCTTCTATCGAGTGCCAATAGGAATTTTGTGTACTTCCGATCTACCGTTTTTCACATGACTTTTGCAGTTCTGCACCGAGGTAGATCGTTTTATCATGTTGTCATTTTCCTTACCATGCTTCTGTCCAGATCGTTGAATAGACAATGCATGGGTGTTCCAATGTTGATCACGGTTTCGACGTTAGCTGTATACCATTCTTGCCAATCTCGTCCACTATTTTATAGCCTTTAAAGCCTGTGTGGCTTGGCATCCAGTAGAAGTGAAGTTGCTTACTTCTGTCAACACTTTCCACTGCTGTCCTGCTTTCCAAGACACTTCTGGCCGATATGCGATACGAGGTTACTGCCTTGATTGCTGCTTGGCTATTTACGTAGATGTTGACTCTGGAATTGCCTGCAGGTGCGTTAGAGACCAGCTCCGGGGCTTTCGCAATAGCAAAGACCTCAGCTTGAAATATACTGCCGTGGTATGCCGACTTAAAAGGTTGCCTTAAGCCTAACTCTGGACAGTATATTCCCGCACCAACTCCATCGTCCATTTTCGAGCCATCAATATGTCAACATATTGAAATATTTGAATTTTTCACATACATTTTGAGGTTAAGTTCAAAAGTTGTTGATACAAAAGTTATTGATTTTTTCATTACCCACAACTTATAGAACAAAAATTCCTATAGAACTCGTAGTTTAATTTTTTAATTTCGTGAAAAAAATTGAATTTCTTTTTCATACGAAACTCTATTTTACCGTCTACTACTTGGTAAAGTGAGCTAAATTTGCTAACGTACCTAATCAATGCAGATAAGTACGGGACACACGCACCATAAAACCATAAAACAAAAGAACACGAAGTACAAGTGTGGAAAATCGCTAGATAAAAGAAAAAAGTAAGGGAGGTCGGGCCGAACCAGCGCATACTACTGTGAGCAAAAAATAGTAAGACTTTTTAATTTAAATTTCGCGCGAAACCCCATTTTTCCAAGGTTGGTATGACTTTCAGTGACATCTGTGCCAGTTGCCACATCAAAATAATCTAGTTAGAGTTTAGAATACGCTTGTGTTTCTGAGGGAAAGTGCATCCAGTAAATTTAGAGATGAGTGAAATTATTCAACAAAAAGGTTTCATTAAATTTTATGTGCGGAATCAAATTTCATGATGATATGATATCCCAAATCCTATGTCCATTATTACGTGCACAAAGTCATAATACTCTTTTTGGAATGTGTTCCTCCGCTCGACAAAAAAAAAAACAAAAACAATGAACGCCAGCTATTTCATTTGCAACACGATTTCTTGGCAGGCAACTATGTGCTTTTGTTTCTATTTTTTCGTTCGCGTTCGAATTCTAATTGCATTTGTTGTGACAACAAACAGCTGGTTGTCTTACGAGTTTAACAGCTTACCACTCAAGCACACTAGTTAAACGGTAACTGTTGCGCTCTGTTTCATATATTTAATAATAATAGACGCTTATCAGCGCGCTGAAGCAATTCACTCAGATAAAAGCAAAAACAACAAGTACATAAGTACTCTAGTTATATGTATGTAAGTATGTATGTAAACTGGTAATTAATTGCATAGAATACGCCAACGCAAGTTTTATTAAAACACAGTCGTTAGTGTTTTTTAAACTCTGGTGAGTGAAGCATTTAATTAACTACTGATTTTTCATAATTTTTTTTCGCTTAGTGTTACAATTCTGTGGTTAATTTTGCAATAAATAAATAAAATTATAAATAAAATAAATACTAGCTATAAAAAATTAAATATTGTGTCACATACAACAACAACAAAGTAACCGGCAGTTTCACAGGTGTTCGCAGACCTGATAATGCATGTAAATTGCATGCTAATTGTTACAAACATTATTTGGGAAAAAATAAAAAAAAAAACTGAAACTTTAACTACGCTTTGGAAAATTATTTTTAGCAATTTACGTGAAGTTTTCTTGTCAAATAAAAAAGTTGTTCATGCAAGGGCTTGAGTTTGAGCGCCCAGTTTGTTTGACAGCTATATGCTATAGTAGTCCGATTTGAACCATGTGTTCACAGTTTATAGCGCTGCTTCGGATAATAATCTGTGCCAAATTTCGTAAAGATATCTCAGCAAATAAAAAAGTTGTTCATACAAGGGCTTGAGTTTGATCACTCAGTTTGTTTGACAGCTATATGCTATAGTAGCCCGATTTGAACCATTTGTTCAGAGTTTATAGCGCTGCTTCGGATAATAATCTGTGCCAAATTTCGTAAATATATCTCGGCAAATAAAAAAGTTGTTCATACAAGGGCTTGAGTTTGAGCGCTCAGTTTATATTACAGCTATAGTGGTCCGATCTGAACAATTTGTTCAGACATGGTAGCAATGTCTACGATAATACTTTATGCCATATTTCGTGAAAATATATGATCAAATAAAAAAGTTGTTCATACAAGGGCTTGAGTTTGAGCGCTCAGTTTGTATTACAGCTATACCCTATAATGGTTATGCGTAAAATTTCAGATCGATATCTCAAAACCTGAGGAACTACCTTGCGTAGACACAGACGCATATTGATGGCTATATTCCACATTTATATATCGATATGATATTTGATATTCTAATAGCTGTTATATTGATAGTAAACGTTTTTGTGCACTATTTCCGTCTCTTTCAATAACAATAGCCAATGTTGATCTATTGAAGGGCTGATTTTCATTTCGTTATCTAATATTTTACTCGAACACTTGTGAAGGAATACAGAAATCAACTCAAGAGCTCGAGTATTTTTATTTATAGTATAGTATAATGATTCATATCTTTGTGGTGTTTTAGGATGTCACAATCAACAGTTGTGTCCACCGAGTCTATTATGCATGACTACTGGAGCGGGTTATTAATAAATGTGCACTAAATTGACATATAAAATATTGCCTATAACTATCGCGATTCTTTCATGCAAAGATTCCCTCAATATTTGCTTAAAAACTCTTTTATTTTACTATTTTTTGGCTTTGGGATTGGAACTCCGATACTACAGTCCCTTTCAATTTGGCAATTCTTTGTGTTCAGTGTGTTATTGGTGAATTGAAAGTAGTTATGGCTAAGCTTAGCGTTCCCTCTGTGAGAAACATATAGCTGCAAACGTTTACCTCTCCTTGTTTTGCTGTAGATACTCTTGAAAGCATAATGTACATAAAACATACATATATACTCTGCTCTAAATAAAATTTACAAAAGAATCTTTTCTTTGAATAGAATACAGTACTTTACGATTTTTTGGTTAACGTGATTTGCTTTTGTTAAGTCATTGTCCATCAATCATTAAAACGATAAGTATATTCATCTTAACACCGATCCAAACAGATCGCCAGATCTGTCGAAATAACAGTCCTTGGCCGTATAAAATCTGATTCACTTTCGTTAACGTAGAACCGGCTGTCTTGGGAACCAATAAGTACTATATATTCATTAATATAAGTACTTATATTCATTAAATCGTCTGGTGGAATGTTTTTTAAAGAGATCTATTGATAAAGAAGTATATGTTTCTTCGCAGGAGTCTTCTCGTTTTTATTGAAAGGAAATATAATTTTTTTTTATGCCTTCCTCTAATAAATGTGGAACGATCTTCAATCAGTGATATATTTTAAAGCTCACAACTGCACTTAAAAATATCTAGATGACGTTAGATTTGAGCTCGCTGGCAAAAAATACCTGCAAAGGTATAGTCTAGTACCCTACATAACAGTCTAAGTGTGATCGCCCCTGCAATGCTGAGGAAACAGCTATCAAACCTAAGCATCTAATCATAGACTGGGTTAAAATTAATTATATTCTTGCGATGACAGGCAATACAAGAAGATTACGCAGATATCTTTACTATTTACTTCAGATCGGAAAAGGGGTTTCTGTGTCTGCCTTCGGTCAGTTTAAATTTGTATATATTTGGGCTGTCCAAGCAAGTCATCTGTAAAGCTTTTATTGAATTCTCTTACTATCCATCAGTGACCAGTCGATTTATCTAGCTTTCTAGACACATTTTACAAGTCAAATCGCTCTGATATATAATAATATGTGAAAAAAGTAAAATATGTACATATATGTACATACATACATATATGATAGACCAAAGTGACTTGCACTTAATTAACCCATTCAGTTAAGGAATGCAAGACGAACTCATTCGAGTATAAAATCTCGCGAAAAAAGAGCAAAAAAACGCTTATCATAATGAAAATTGTCTTTGTTTATCTGCGAGCTTTGGCATTACTTGGCATATTATTAAAATGATGAGTGCGCGTTGAATGCAATTATTAACTTTTATGTATGTTTGTATGTGTGTGTGGTTATTGCATGCGTGCAATCGCTGCTTCCTTAATTTATCTTTAAATATATAAAAGTTGCGTTTAAATATAAATATATCTTCATAAAACTATATTTGTATAGCCAACAGTAGTGGCTATTAACCTGAATACTTATTCGCACTTAAGTGCATACACTCACGGTCAATGTAATGTTACCACCTACATTTTTTCAGAATATTCCCGCAATGCTCGATGATTACAGGAAACAAGGTAACATTGCTGGCTTTAAAAGGCTCTTAATAAAATCAATATATTAAGCAGGCTTTAAGGAACGATTCGGTAAAAGTTTTACCAATTTTAAAACAAAATAACGATAACACAAACATACTGACACTTAAAACGCAATAACTTCACTTCCAATCGATGAAATGTCATGAAATTCTCACTGGAAAATCGATAAAGATAGCAGATTCTAACGCACCAGTCGACATATAGATGGCGCCAACAGAAGGCACTAGATTCAAAAAGTCCTGTTTACTTGGGAACCCACCTTGTATATAACTTTCTGCGTACCGTGTTTGCACTTACATCCACCGAATATCAATTACTCAACTCTTAGCTTGGCTCCACAGAAGTTTTAACCGGCTTCGCAAGCTTTGATTTCTTAAATTTCTGTTCATTTTATAATAGTTGATGTGTTTTTGTTCAAAAAATGTACTTGGTATACAGCAATATCAAATTTTCCGCGTGGTAACATTTTATTGGACACTAGCGTATAGTATGTGAATGCACTTGGACTGCTGGATACACGCCAGTCACGCAGGTTAATCTCATTGCCAACAAAGTGAGGATTGCACTTATTTTATTACTATTACTCTTTTTTATATGCATAAGTTTGTATGTAAATAAAAATGTGATGTGAGACATTGCATTTATAACTGCTGTCATTAGTGATGTACCTTGCACGCATGAGTCAGGTGCAAAGGTGCTACTCAAAACATTTGTTTCTTGGATGAAAACTCGCACAATGTTTTCTTCTATAAAATGTTAAGCATTATTATTAATTAGCAAATATTAATATTTTAATTTATATTATTTATTTACCTAACGCCTTATTTAGGCTACTAAAGCTGTTTCAAAGTTTCGTTTAAACGCAAGACTTATCGATCGATGGTTAATGAGCGGTAAAATAGGTTAGGTTAGGCTAAAGTGGCTCGATTTCACGTCATACATAGAGCTTTAGTTCCTTTGTAATGTCAGATGGAGTTTAACTATTAATACAAGCGGAAGTTTATGTCATACAGGTACCTAAAGCATTCTAGCTGGCCCCACCCTCCGTCTGTCACCCTTTTCGGGAATTTCATTGTGTACCGTCTTTAGCAACATGCGTATTTCTTGAACTGGTTCGGTCAAGCGGGTGATACGATTGGCAATCTTATCATCATCATCAGCTATTTCGCTTTCCGAAACGCCTTTGTGGTCTGGAACCCAGCATATATCCGTTCGCTTTCTGGCAGTCACTATATCTGCAGCCTCCTTGCTTCTATAGTCATTCTCTGACGCAATGCGATATGAGATTATTGCTTTTATTGCCGTTTCGATATCTGCAAAAATGTATGTATATTGTTATTATTTATGTCGTTTCCTGCGGTATTAGTTATCACACCAGCTTTCCTGACTGCAAATACTTCTGCCTGGAGTTTACTGCAGTACTCCGGTAGCTGGAAGGGTCGCCTGAGATCTAGCTCAACGCAAAAGATCCCGTCGCCCCCTCCATAAGCTGTTTTTGATCCGTTCGTGTAGATATTGCTGCTGGTGATTCGCATGCTTTTGCACCATCCACCTTCTTTTAGTGAAACCTTCTCTCCCAGATAAGGTGTATTTTATCTACCGACCCCCTGCCTATCGAGTTATGTTCGAAAATTCTTGTGGAAAATTCGCTTAACGCCACCAAACTTGCAGCTGATTTCGCTGCCGAGCTTTCTACTGTAATGTCAATTGGCGGCAGGTTGAGTAACCTTTGTGGGGGAGCCGTTGGAGTGATTCCTAGTGTTTCGGATATGCAGAGTGCAGTATAAGATTTTATCAGCAGCGGTCAACCACACTAAAGCACCGTAAAGTAAGATTTATTTGACTACTACTGTGTAACATCAATGTATAAGGACAAGTGATAGGGTCTTAGCATCTTCTTACATGCGCAGAGAGCAGCACTGGTTTTTTTCATCTTCCCTTCCACACTGAGTTTCCACGTCAGTTTGCTGTCCAAAATTACTCACAGGTACATATATACACATCTGCTTTACTGTCCAGCTTTGGCCAGACTAACTTTAAAGCATCTCGGTTGCCATACCTCAGGTCTTTTTGATCCATACCAGTTCTTGGCAAAACAACAGGCGTCTCTCGCTTATTCGTGACCTAACGAGAAATCAGCCAGTTTGCCTAACCTAACATAACTTAAGACTTTCTCCTTTATACTTTTTATCGGCAGCACTTTGTTCTAAGATTGCCTAAGTCATGCCATTATAAACATTTATAAACGTAGAGATTTCAGGTAAATAAGATTGTGATTACTTATCTTGATGAAATTGCAACAATTTGCTGTAATCTTTCACCCATCATTGAGATAAGAGGCATACTCTTAGCAATTATAGAATTTTTCACGTGTAAATAGTGACTGATTTCATTTTGTCAAGTACTATATTGCTGACTAATTTGCTGAACGTCAACTACTACTTATATACATATGCATATGGGATAATAGCTATAATTCGTTATCTGCATGTTCCATGCGTGTTAGGTAATAGGCTTAATCTTAAGAAGTTTAAAATTATTTAATTTACGATATTTCGACGTAGTACTCATAAATATTGAGTTGAGTAGAAGGTTGCCGTTTGCTGCTGCAAGGCCTATTCGAACACTTTAGTATGACAACTGCGCTCGAGCAGCTATAATTCGTGTTGGGATAACTACTAAGCCTAAGGGTAAGCACATAGTGAAATGGTAATCAACACAACCGGGAGTTCTTCGACAACATATTTTGAGTTATAAAGTACATCGCTTATACTTTCTTTTATGTTTGCTAATATTTGCATTTATTAAGTCATTGACCATCAATACTTAAAATGCTAATTATATTGGCTTAGATCGCATAAAAATTATAGTGTAAAGGTCGCATGGAAAATGTTTTTCTTAACAGACCGGAAGAGCTTCGAAGGCACATAGAACATTTTTAAAAGTAAGAGGCCAATTATCTCCGCCTTGCGACATAGTTGGCGCACCTAGAATGAAATCCGTATGATTTTTAGTTGGTCTTAACTTTCAAAAGACGCGTGTATAAATTTGACAGCTGTCAGATAATTAATTTGTGAATTATATAATTTTGAGTGAAGTGTTACAAGTATTGTGGGAAAAATGGATATAAAGGAATGTCGCATGTTGATAAAATATTGCTTTTTGAAGGGAAATAACTACAGTTAAAGTGAAAACTTGGCTTGATGAGGAGTTTGCGGCCACTGTCCCAGGAAAATCAACCATCACGGATTGGTCAAGAGAATGCACAGTACCACAAGTCAATAAAAACGATAGCAAAACTCCATGAACTGGGCTTCGAACTGTTTCCGCATCTAACGTATTCTCCAAATCTGGACCCCAGCGACTACTTCCTGTTCTCAGTTTTCAAAAGACTGCGCACTGGGAAGAAATTTTCGTGGAATGAAGAGGTGACCGCCGAAACTGAGGTCTATTTGGAAGGGCAAATCGTATTACAAAAATGCTTTCGAAAACTTGTGGGTCGCTATAATCAGTATATCACTCATGAAGGGAACTATGTTGAATGAAAAAACGAATGCCAAAAAATATTTTTTACTATGGTACGCCGGGGACTTTTTAGTTGACCTATTAGCAGTTAATAGTCGTGTTAAGTTATTTTATCAAGTTTAATACTTGAAGGAGCTTATAAGTATTAAGTATATAAGTACATGCGTGCTTTTAGCAAATTTAAGCTCCTCCAAGCCTCTGTACAATCATTACTATTGGAATTTAGTCCATGACCGCCATCAACAGCCATTTTTATTGAAATTTAGTTTGACTCGCTTAAGCTTAAGCGGAGCTTTTCTGGCATAGCTGAGCACACCACCAGTTTTGCAAAGCTTTTTGAGTTATGACATTTCATTGCACTGTTTAGACAGATGCTCTGCAGCTGACTGCATATCCTGTTGTTTGTTTACGAAATTGCATTCGTAGAAACGGTATAGTTTGTTATTGAAACGAGCAAAGCTTGGAAGTAGCACGCAGCGTTAATATTGAGAGTTTTACTATCGACGTAAGCATTATAAAGTGTCCATGAGAATTAATTATTTTATTTCTATAATTTTCTCATTTTCCCACAGTCTCCGACTCAGCATGTAAATCAGCATATATAACCCGGAATTGGTTTCTACAAAGCATCATTTGCTTCTAACTAAATTTTCATCAATGTTCAGAGAGTTCAAATGTCGTCCGCAAAGCTGCAAAACACAAACTGTTGACTACGCAAGATCCTTAACTAAAAGTACAAATACCAACAATGGGTAATTCTTGTAAAAAATCACAAAATCCAAAAATACCCGACGATGTCAATGATGGCCTTGAGACATTGGAGGAATATCGGAGCCGTTGGCGTTCGGTGCGCGTTATTTATTTTACAATGTTCCTGATGTCACTTGGCTTCAGTATTATACTAACTGGCATATGGCCGTACTTAAATAAGGTATACATATGAAATGGTTCCTAAGAAAGTACACATACTTTTTCACATATTACTTCATAGCTAGATCCAAAGGCGGGCAAAGAGTTCATGGGTCTCATTGTTGCCGCAAATCCGTTGGGTCAGATGATCTTCAGTCCGCTCTTCGGTTGGTGGAGCAATAGGATTGGTAGCATACGTTTACCCTTACTATGTTCGTTGGCGTTGTTCACATTCGCCAGTGGGCTATATTCATCACTGGAAATGCGTCCCGATCATGTCAAGTACTGGATGTTGATCTCACGTTTCTTAATTGGCGTCAGTTCGGCAAATATTGCTGTGTGCCGTTCGTACTTATCGGCAGCGACACGTTTGAGTGAACGCACGAAAGCCGTTTCGATGGTGTCACTTGCACAGGTGTTGGGCTTCATTGTGGGACCCGGTCTACAGACGGCTGTAACACCATTGGGTAATGATGGCTATAGTTTTCTTTGGGGCTCCATTGTTTTCAATATGTACACGGCTTGTGGCTGGATAAATGTACTTATGAGCATTGGCAACTTCGTCATGTTTCTGCCGGGACTATTCGAAGTAGTATAATTATTAGCTGGAAAATAGTGCTTTTTTCATAAGTCGTTCTGATTCACAGGAGCATAAGATAGCTGCACGCGAAATAATGATAAAACAGGGTAAAAGTTCGGAGCGTGAAACGTGGAAGGCCATCAAACCGGACTATGTGTCAGCCTGGACCTTAATTATGGCATTCTTCGTGTTGGTCTTCAACTTTGTGCTGCTTGAAACGTAAGTACTCCGTACTTATAAGTCATATTCGTAGCTTATCAAGTGGAGAGTTTTGTTTGTTGAATAACGATGGTGGAAGAAGCTTAAAGAATTTCGTCTATCTTCGAACCAGCATTAGCACCAACAACACGTCAGCCTCGAAATCCAATGCAGAATAACTCTGGCCAACAGGTGGTACTACGGACTGAGTAGGCAATTGAGAAGTAAAGTCCGCTCTCAATGAACAAAGACCAAACTACACAAGTCACACATCATCTTCGTGCTGCGTGCCTGCTATATAGTGCAGAGGCAGGGACGATGACAACATCTGATGAGTCGCCGTTACGACTTTTCGTGAGAAAGTTTCTGCGGAAGATTTATGGTCCTTTGCGCATTGGAAATGGCGAATATGGCAATAAAGAAGAAGAAGCTACATCGATGACCTTATTATAATAGCTTTAGCTTTTTTCTTTTTCAACTAAAATATCCTCAAGAGACTCTGCTGATTCATTGAGGGTACTTGTAATGAACAAGCATGTTCTTGAGGGTTCTTACTTTCTAAAGAAAAAATTCCTTATTCTAGCCTTTGAAAGTTTGACCTCTTCATCACTGTTGAACAAAAATGCTCTCCACCGAATATCCAATTCAATCTTTAATCCCTTAAATTAAAAATCCTCTTCTCTTTCAGACTCGGCACTTCTCTCACCATGGACCAGTTTGCATGGAGCAACCATGAAGCGCTCTACTACATGGGCATTCTGATGTCAGTGGGTGCTATTGTGGCACTCGCCACATTCGTTGCCATCAATCCGCTTTGTAAAGTTTTTCCCGAACACTATGTGCTCATATGGGGTGGCTTTTCGTTAATGGTACTCGGTCGTGTGCTGTATATACCTTGGGGCGATGGACCACCTGTTATTGCTGAAGTTTACAATGAAACATTACCGCTGACGGGCAATGCTACAATAGATCTCGATCCGAATGATATCGTATTTCTCGGCTGTCCCAAAACGCAGCCCTGGTGTGAGCTAACGCCAGCGCTGACTTTGACACAATTCATCATCGGCTACGCATTCACCTCGATTGGTTATCCGATCGGTGTCACATTGATACAGACGATCTTCTCAAAGGTTTTGGGACCACGACCGCAAGGTGTTTGGATGGGACTGATGACTGGTGCGGGTTGCTTGTCACGCGTATTGGGACCGGTTTTTGTAGGTGTGATCTATACACGCTATGGCACATACTGGACGTTCGGCATAACGTCGGTGATGATGTTCGTAGCCATGATTTGGTTGCTGTTATCTAAGTGCGTACTGTATTTACGAAAACTAAATGTTGTATATTCACTAATATGTACATATGTATATATATATATTCTAGAAATCGTTTGATACCACCGAGTTTCGACAATCCTATGGGTGCCGAAATGCAAACATTGAGTACAAATAAAGTGCCACTAGAATCAGCGGAAGTAGAGTACAAAATAGTGCCACAAATTGATGACGAAGCGCCGGCGCTGATAGAGAATGAAGATGAACTGGATACCGCTCTAAATACAGCGTTGTTTTCGGACAAAAATAACATAACTATAGTTGTAGCGGAAAACAGTTATAAGTAGGTGTACTATATGTGCCTCGGAAGTTCGGCTTGCATTACAAAACTTGTTGTTGAGCATAAACTCTGGTTTGAAAAAAGTAAAAATTACAAAATTATAAACAAATTATGAAATATCACTTCAAACCTTCTCAAAAAAGTTTTTTTGTGAATATAGTGTTATATATTCCTCTATGTAAATTATGTTTACGATAGTTTTAATATTAATTATGTCGAAATTATAGGTTTTTACAGTTGCCAAGTGTATTTGCTATTGTTTACTTTAGGATAAGTAATAATTTTATATATTTACATAAATATGTTTACAAATATATACTAAATTTGAATATTTTTATAAACGCAAATTTAGCTAAATAAGCAACAATAGTATTTTTAGCATATTTTTGAAATATATTTTTCAAGGTCAATATTAAAAATTAAATAATTGAGAATTTTAAATTGTTGAATATCAATATCGTAGCTCGAATTTCGCTACAATTTTTAACTCCGAACCATAAAATGGTTTTAAGTAGATTAGGCTAGGTTGAGTTCAAGGGTCGATCCTACCAGGGATTTCTTGGACAGCTAAGAACGACGATCTGTTGTATCTATAAAACTTCTATCGACGAAAAACGGGTTCCACGGAGCCGAAATTTCAGTTTTGGAAACAAGAAAAAGTCACACAGAGCCAAATCTGGTGAATACGGTGATTGATCGATGGTATTCATTGCGTTTTTTGGCTTTAAATTCGGTCACAATCGTGGCTCAATGAATTCTTCATCCATGTATGTACATACTTATATTCAAAAAGAATATTTTTACAATTAAGAGAAGAAGAGGAATTCATCTTTACTCTTCACTTAAGTATCAGCTATTGTTATGGTGTTGATCTCTGATCTGATCTATTGTGGATGTGTTGATCTCACATAACTCTCTGTTTACAAACAAAACGCCTGAAACTCAACTTTCCTCTTGAGTGCATTCTATTCTCATATGAGTAGCAACTTGTTTCACCGATGAGCTCTTTTAGTGATTTCACTACAAAATGAAAACAACTTAAAAGCTAGGCTACTATTAGCGAAATAAATAGTAACTAGATTTCTGCAAACTAAGTGTTATTAATAGCGGGTGATCCAAGTAGAGATACTTTTTTCAATAGCCTTTTCTTGACAGATCTCGCGTTAGTCGTGTCAAGCTGCCATGCTATTTTTATCCAGTATTGTTTGGCTTTTCGGCGTGGAAAGACTTACGCCTGAAAAACATTAAATCGTTCAACTTTATTTCGTGCGTTTCGCGATATTTCGAGCTGCATTATGTTTTCACTCTACACACCATCACATATGCAGGTGTACGAGATCACTGCAAAACCGTTTCTGGGCGAATAAATTCCAAAAAATATATATGTATACATACATATGTACATATATATTCTTATATACTTATACATATTATCGCCATAGAGTACCAACGAACTAGGAGACCTGGGTTAATCACTAATTTTTCTAAAAATACTGGATTACTGAAACCAAAAAGAAAGTAAAAAAGGAAAACTCCGAAAACAACATTCACGATCACATTTAGTACCGACAAATTGCAACAATTGACCTCCGAGTTCCGCATATAAAGACATGACTACAAGTGGCGAAAAATTTACCTATTCAGACCACGACAGACAGGAGACTACGAACAAGTCTTTTAATTTTTAAGATACCGATTTGCTTTTTTGTATTTCATACTACAAAAAATCACTCGGTGCTATGATTAAAAATTTAAGTAGATACCATTTTTTCGGTAGACATTTTTTCCGCCTATTTTGAGTAAGTGAAATTTCTCTGTTAAATTCTGTGTTTTTTCCTCGCCGCAAACTTAGTTTCTTAAATTTGTTGTGAAATCGTTTAATCTGGTTGGATTTGCAAATTTCTAAACTCTTGTAACATATTGCTCATAATATCATAGTTTTGTTCACCTAGCAGTTGTATGTATCACCTAAAACTAAGCGAGATAGATATAGGGTTATATATAAATAAATGATCAGAATGACGAGGCGAGTTTAATTCTGAGTGACTGTCTGCCTGTCCGTCCGTCCCTTTGTCTGTAAAAATTGAGACATCTTGATGTAACTTTGTACAAGTGTTTTTTTGCAAAAAAAAAAGTGAGGATGAGTTCGTAAATAGGCATAATCGGACCACTTACACGTTCACAAAACGTCATATAATCTCGCTCACTTCCCATATAACCATAAAACTTTAACTAAATGTGCCAGAGACCAGAGACAAATTGTACACTCGAGATGAAAAAAAAGGGCTTTACAGGAGTCGGTGAACACCCGGGATCGATATTTACAATCATTTGTGAAATTGTCGATCGATTTGAATTGGGTTAGGACACACATGAGTTCCAACTTCAAGAGTTTTCGAACATCAAAAAGGACTTATGGATATAAAAAAGACAATAGCTATTCAAATATCAAACTTGTTTCGAAGTTCGGCCGTAGGATATACGAGTAACCTGCAACAGTTGTTTCTCTTTGTAGTCGAGCCGCCAATAAACAATGGTTACTTGCATGCAATAAAGTAATAAATATTGACCTATAAAATCAAGCGAATATGCTATATAAGATCATACTTTTACAAATTCCTATAGTTCTTAAGAGAGATTGTGCTTTGCTCTTCACTTAAGTATCAGCTATTGTTATTGGTGTCCACTGTACATGATGTGAGAGATTATCGCAAAACTCTCTGCTTATGAATTTTATAAACAAAACGTTTAAGCTTCAAAGCACTTAAGTGAGCCATTTGTATGTACGTAACTTTTCTCTTAAAGTGATTTCACAATGACATTTAATTGAACTACTGAATAGCTACGCTATCGTTACTTGTATAAATAGTAAATCGATTTTCGAAAGTTGTTCAGTCTTTCACTAGTCTTCATTTGTGCAAACAGTTGGTGTTCTTTTCCCAAACTAAGTGTTATTAATATAATGGAACGTTGGCAAAATCGTGTTGCAGTCGTTACCGGCGCCAGCTCCGGCATAGGGGCTGCCACCGTTAAGGATCTGTTGAAAGCTAATTTGATTGTCGTGGGTCTGGCGCGGCGCTTGGAGCGTATGGAAGCACTGAAGGCACAATTACCCGCTGAACAACAAAAACGCTTTCACGCCGTCGCTTGTGATGTTTCCTCACAGGAATCCGTTGACACGGCATTCGATTGGATCATCAAGGAATTGGGAGGTGTCGATATCCTTATCAATAATGCGGGTATTTACGCCGCTGGCCAGGTTAGCACTCAGGATCCGGTAGAATTGCAAAAAGTTTTACAAACCAACGTAATGGGCGTGGTATATTGCACACAGCGTGCCTTTAAATCGATGAAAGAACGTAATTTTGATGGTCATGTGGTTGTTGTTAATAGTGTGGTGGGTCACAGAATACCTATGACGTTCGGTAACAATGAGCCACCAGCGGTTTCTATTTATCCGTCTTCTAAGTATGCACTGACCGCCTTATCGGAGGTATTGCGTCAGGAATTTAAAGGACTGGGCACCAAAATTAAGATTACTGTAAGTATATTTTGAGTAACAGTTATGTATATGTAAATATAACATGCAGGGATATAAATATGTAATGTATATATATAGATACATATATAGGCTTCTATAAATGTATGCGCAAACTATGCGTATGAGGTTTCGATTGTCAAGTATTGATAAGAAGATCAGATGTTGTCGTCGCCCA